>NC_071124.1:10487500-10787500 GCF_024256425.1 Clarias gariepinus | reverse complement strand
TCAAACATATAAATTTATTCATCAAATGAAACATGAGCAACAAATGTAAACATATACAAGGTTAAATGTATAATTTTTTTATATAATATACTGGTCTAAATATATTTTAAAAATTGTCATTCAAATTTTGCTTTACTCATAAAATGACTTCCTTTTGAAAGCTTTTTTGGCAGCAATTACTGGCTTGAGGACATTTTTAATTCTAGCTAATTCAAAGCTGTTCTTTGGATCATTATCCTATTTACCCACATCCATTGTGTATGGCATGGCATTGTAAAATTGAGTGATAGCATTCCTTTTTCAAGATTATGTGCATGCACATTCACCAGCCACTGTATTATACCGGCGCTTTATTTTACATTTGAGTGTAATACTGTAGATTCAGTGCTGAAATCATCCCTTTGATGTTGACATGACTGCACGCCGCAGTTGCTGCAGATCTCTGGGCTGCACATACAGTATGTTGTGAATCTCTCATCCTATTTGCACACTATTGCACCGTATTATTTTATTCCTAATATGTTCTGTGGGCTGGTCTTTGAGAGCCCTCCTCCACTCTATATAGCCAATTGTTTGTGGACACCCCATGATCACACTCCTGTGTGGGTTTTCCTTACACTGCCACAGAGTTTTAAGCATGCAATTGTCAGTTAGATAGAAATAAAACTTTTCTGAGAAAAAAGAGAGAAAGAGAACATTTTCACAAGGTATTTCACACAGCTTTTAGTTTTTTTTATTGTGTTTGTCTACACTGTTCTGTTTGTAAGTTTCTGCCTCTTTTCTGATTAAAAAAAGCTTTATAACAGTTTCACTCCAGACCAACTGACATGGCATTCACGGCTAAATGATAAAAAAAAGTAAATTGTGTTTGATTGTGATACTTAATCGACTATAAAATGCATATAAGGTTTTTTTTTTTTTGAAGGAAACTAAACAAAAATCCTGCTTCCCCTACAGTATTAAAACAATCACACTTTGATTTGTCTTTGTTATGCAATAAGAGAATTCTATACTGATAAAGGTCAGCCATGCTTAGGTGAGAGCTGTGTCTCTGTGTATGAATGTACAATGTGTACATTTAAGTATGTACGGTCACTGATTCTTGGCTCTGACTGCAACTCTTGAGAGCTGGGTGATCTATGTGACCTTTACTATGACACACGGACACTTACATCACACATTAAACACGCAGGTGCAGGACAAGATCTTTTCTGTTCATGTGTGCCAAAATGAATTATTATCTTTAGACAGAATAGTGAAAAAGACCTTAGCAACTCCATGCTTCCCTGCGGTTTACTTTTATAACACCAGGTCTGCTCTTAAAATGTATTTCAGTGAAATATCTTTTGATATAAACATAGGGGTGAAATATATAAACACCTATTTTGTGTTTCTGTGAAGCTGCTTTGCGACAATATATATAAAATTGAGTGTTATATATAACACTCAAATTAATATTGAATATATAAATTGAATATAAAATTGAATATAATATAATATAAAATTGAATATATATATATAAATTGAGTGTTAGTACTTTGTGTCAATAGCCAAAAAAAGTAGATACTTTAAAAAAGTGCTGTACTGTTTTAGATATACAGTATATATAAGAATATTATGATGTCTTATAATCTTATATTAGTATAATATAAATATGTATAACAAATTCTGTTTGTTTGAACAGGTAGTTCCATCACAGGCAGGTCACATCACACACACACACACACACACACACACACACACACGCACACACACACACACACACACACACAACCGAATGTAACAGTAGACATGATCAGATTTTATGTCATAATTAAACGTACAAGTAGGCAGAGTCATCATCTGTGTTTATGCCATACTGTGAGCACTTTACAAATGTTACATTGGAACAGTGTGAGGAGGTAATGGTAAAAAAGGCATTTCATCATAGGCGTTCTTCTCTGAATGTAACAGTAGGCAGCATCAACATCAACTTTTATTTTATAACGTGAGCATGTCACAGGCATTCCTTACTGAATGGTAGCATTATGTGAATGTACTGTACATGAGTACAAGAGTAAACCTCTAGTTCATTTTAAAATCATTTTTATCTACTGGTAAATCTGGGTTATCATATCCATATTAGTAGTCATATACAGTGCCTTGCGAAAGTATGCATACCCCTTGAACTTTTCCACATTTTGTCACCTTACAACCACAAATGTAAATGTATGTGACAGACAAACACAAAGTGCCACATAATTCTGACGTGAAGGGAAAATGATAAATAGTTTTCAAAATTCGTAGAATATTAATACTTTGTAGAACCATCTTGTGCTGCAATTAAAGCTGTAGGTCTTTACCAGCTTTGCACATCATAGCTCAAGTTCAGTTAGATTACATAGAGAGCATCAATTTTCAAATCTTGCCACAGATTCTCAAATGTATTTAGGTCTGGACTTTGACTGGGCCATTCTAACATGTGAATATGCTTTCATTTAAACCATTCCATTGTAGCTCTGGCTGTATGTTTAAGGTCGTTGTCCTGTTGGAAGGTGAACACCCCCGCTAGTCTCAAGACTTTTGCAGACTCTAACAGGTTTTCTTGTAATATTTGCAATTTTGCTTGTTGAAAATTTAGCATTTTAGATTGAATTACAAACAAGTGGACTGTATTGACTAATTAGGTGCCATCTGAAGGAAATAGGTTCCACTGGATGTTAATTAGGGGTATCAGAGTAAAGGGGGCTGAATACAAAGGGGTATGAACTCCCCTTTATCCAGTGAAATTTTTACTTGTATAAAGGTCTGAGGTCAGGTGGTAATAGTAAAAGAATTACCGATTACACTGCCTAATAGACATCTTGAGACAGGTTGGAGACAATATCCTTATAAGTCGAGTTATAAGTGCTACACAGCTACAGTATAAAGTACACTTTGTCTCTTTTATGTACTGTATATTTTTCCTCCATTTTTAGGGCACAAGCACTATGACATCGGGCCTAAGTTGTCATAGTTTATAAAGGGCCCCACTGTTTTCCTAAGGATTTTTCCCTCACTATTTTGGGCTTTTTGGGGGTCTTAAAATGTTAAAAATGTCATGAAAATTGGCAGACAGCTTGGAATCTGCTGCAATTATGATGCCTGAGAGTCTTAGATTTAGCTGCATAGCCCCACACACTTACACGTATGCATGTGAAATCTGGTACACATTTACACTGCGTTCCAAATAATTACACAAATGATATCTTTCTCTGATTTTCATAATTAGTTAATGCAAATGACAGTTAGTATAATTTTCTAGTCATCAACTATTAGGGTATAATTTGAATTTTATTAAACAAACCTCCTAATGATAATATTTATTTTAAAAAGAAAAAACTGAAAACGTACTGTTCTAAATTATTATGCACAACAGAATTAAAACATTTCATAGGTTGTAAAAAACTGAAAATAGGCTTTTGTTGAATTTGCAGCATTAGGAGGTCACACTTACTGAAATCAAAAACTATTTCAATCAAAAACATCCTAACAGGGCATGTTACATCTTAACATAGGACCCCTTTTTTGATATCACTTCACAATTCTTGCATCCATTGAACTTGTGAGTTTTTGGACAGTTTCCGCTTGAATTTATTTGCAGGATGTCAGAATAGCCTCTCAGAGCTGCTGTTTTGAATCAGACTGCCTCCTACCCTTATAGATCTTTTGAGGATTCTCCAAAGGCTCCAAAGGCAATGGGGTTGAGGTCAGGGTAGGATGGTGGCATTGTCATGATGATTTTGCTACAGAAGGCACGGTTCTTCTTTTTGTACCATGGAAGAAAGTGGTCAGTCAATATACTTTACAGAGGTCATCTTCACACCTTCAGGGACCCTACTGGTGGAATAGGAGAAGTGCATCATGGATGTACAACTGACAAATCTACAGCAACTGTGGTATGATGTCATGCCAATATTGACCAAATATCTCAAAGGAATGTTACCAACCCCTTAGTAAATTTATGTCACAAAGAATTAAGGCAGTTCTGAAGGTAAAAAAAAGCATGCAATCCAGTAATATCATGGTGTAACTAATAACACAGTGGCTGGTGAGTGTATATAATGTGACATATTGTTGTAATCAAAACAGAAGCAAAATATAAAGAACAATTAATGAATCCAGGCAAACCTTCAGGGAACAAAAGTAATTACTTTTAATAGATGTTTAAAATAGACACTAAAACTTAGTTGATTTTCATTGTAGGAGACTTTGCAAAACATCTATTTGTTATGGTTGTGTCTTGATGATTTAGCTCAGCAGTTTTTTTTCCATGTGTAGACAGTCATGCAATTATAAAAATATCCAGTCATTCCTACATAACAGGCAGAATAAAAAATGAGTTTAAAAAAATTAAGAGTAGGTAAAGGGCTCACACTTGATGGCTTTCCATGTAGAGTAGGCATAAAAAAGTCTGTATGGCTCCTGCTAAATGTACAGGTTTTTATCATTTAAAACAAAATGAAAAGGAAATAAATCCTTTTCCTGATGTTTTTGGATAAAATCTGTTTTCCTGTAGGATTTTCTTGACACCTTCATGGTTTTATCTTACTGTGGAAGCCATGAAGAAGAGCTTGAAAAGCACATGCAGGATTTCCTTAATTTATCGCAAGGCGCAGGGGTGCGAAAGAATTTCCAAAACATATGATATACTACAGAACACTGTGAAGCCACAATGACATCACCAAAAACAGAACGTCCCTGCACAACTGAGGAAAGGAAAAGATAAACTTTCTGTTATAAATGTATTGCATTTGGTCTTACGAGACCAATGCATGGTGGATATAGCAAAATTGCAGAAAGAAGATAGATTATTATCCAATGAACATCCCTGGAAATGTATGTAGGTAGCAGCATCATGATATCGGCCTGCTTCTCCTTAGCAGGGACTCTAGTCAAGATAGAAGGAATCATGGATAGCCCCAAATACCATTCTGTTAGTAAACATGCTTGGTGTACAGTACATGCAAATTGAAATGGTTCTTAATCAATTGACTCTCTGATGTCACATGCCTTTATCTCATCATCTCATCTACAAACCAAATTGTCACAAACCATCAATAAAAAAATGAAGATTTTAAATGATTGGAATTGGTTTAAAAACTGTCCTTATGGGGATATGGAAGGAAGATGCTGAACTGTCAACCTAAATTAACTGAATGGGTCTAAAAATTACAAGACCATGATCAGAGATCACAAATGTTTGGTATGGTTGCATCATAGAAATCTCAGAGCAAATCACAGCTATGTTCAATAGGAACAGTTAGAGCATTTCCATATGCATAATATGATAAGAACTCATTTGGTTGTGAATAAACAGCAGTGTGGCCATAAGAAAACCACTTGTTAGTAAAGGTAAATGTAAAAGGCTTCAGTTTGCCACCGTGAGCACGCATGTGTTACCCTCAGATTCAGGGAGTCAGAATGTGGGACCAGGGACTGTGAGAAATCAGGAGAGGTCCAAGGAAGCCAGCAGGGGGCTTTTTGCTGGTCTTGCTCCTAATGTAAGAGTCGCAGGCATTAACAAAGTGACTGTCTTCTCTCATGGTGGGCCACCAAAACTGTTGTTGAACCAGAGCCAAAGTCCGTGCCGCACCGGGGTGGCAGGCCGGTCTAGAGCTATAGTGCATCCGGAAAGTATTCACAGCGCATCACTTTTTTCACATTTTGTTCTGTCACAGCCTTATTCTAAAATGGATTAAATTATTTTTTTCCTCAGAATTCTACACACAATACCCCATAATGACAACATGAAAAAAGTTAACTTGAGATTTTTGCAAATTTATAAACTCCCACGGCCAGTCGCCTCCCTCGCTCCAGTACAGAGGCCGTCCAGTCCTTCCAGTCACGCTCTTCCTTAACAATCAGCTCTACGTAGCTCATTCCCTTGTCGACTTCGGCTCTGACCAGAATATGATCTGTGCAGAATATGATACTCCACTCTTCCCTATTGTCCATCCGGCCCACTATGGAACGGCACTCCCTCCGATCACTGGGAGTTCAACCTAAAGAACTCCGGGAACCGCTCTAAATAGATTTCCTTCCTTGTCATAGATCCCAAGCTTGTCAAGCCTTAGTCCCAGTTGGTGCTCGGACATCCATGGCTTGTCCATCACAACCCACACTTAGACTGGAGAAACAATCAATGCAACGCAATAACCCTCTCTGCAGATGCGCGAGGTGCTGGCCCGGCCTGAACAATTAGCGCAACAGGCAAGCAGCAACCGCAAACTTTTTTGGACAGTGAAAAAGTTACTACCTCAAATTTATACATTATATTGTATATCCTACTGATATGTCAATCTATGATCTGCCTTTATAGTGTTCACTGATTCAGTGTGATTAATTTGTATATAACTGTGTTACACAGGAAATTGTGTTAAATAATAAACAGCTGAGAAATATATATTTATATTCTTTTATTTCACACTCACCCCTATTCCCCTCAGCAGTCATCATATTTAATAGGTGTGAATTTTACAACTTTGGAATTATTCTAACTATTCCAAAACTCTGATTTTAAATTATTGTAATATCTGTTTCACATATACGCATGTTGTGTGCGGATAACATATTTCTTTACAAAATCTGCTAAATTCTTAATAAGCAAACATGATTTGGGACAAACTTTCCTATATAGGACAGAAATTTTACTTAGGTGTATTGAGCCAGGAAAAGGAGAAAACATGCCGAGGAAGACCATCCGAGCTTTGAGTGGTAATTCCTTCACTGGGGTTGGTGGACCCCTGAGAGAGAGAGTAAAAGAGAGAGAGAGAAAGAGAGAAAATATGCTTTGAAAAATGGTGCCAAATTGTGTGGTGTATAATTTGAATAATGTATATTCATTTGACCAACAATTTGACGCTTCTGCAATGCTGATTTTCTTTCCTTTACCAGTCCAAAATATCAAAGTGTGCAACTTTCTTTTTGGCTATGCAGTATATCAGCCACTAATCAGCCATAACATTAAAACCACCTAATTCAGGGTAGGGCCGCTTAGTAATGCCAAAACAGCTATGACCCATCAAGGCATGGATTCCACAAACTACAGAAGGTGTGCTATGCTACAGTCAGTATCTGGCACTATGACATGCAGCAGATCCTTTAAATCCTCTAAACTGTCCGGTAGGGGCTCTATGTATTGGACTTGTTTCTCCAGCACAACTAATAAATCTTGGATCATGGAATTTGAAAAATAAAATAATAAGACGAAGCAGGGTCATATATCAAAACACATTTTCCAATAAGAAATAATGGAAACACAAATTATTTGTTCCACAGCCCCAAAAATAAATACATAAAAATAATTAATACAAAATATAAAGTAAAAATAAAACTAATTAACCTGCGCTTTACTTTTAAAAAGAATCGCGACAGAGCAGTGTTTCAGTTAGAGAGAAAGAAAGTGTGTGTGTGTGTGTGTAAAGGCGAGAGGAGGAGAAGTGTTTTATTGCTTTAAACATAATGTTGTGTGACAACATTGTGTGTGAAGACGAGAGGAGGGGGAAGGAGTGCGCTGTCCAATGATGCGCGTGCACACAGACACAAAGTGCAGGCTGACAGAGAGAGAGAGAAAATTGACCTTTAACCTCTCTAATGAGACTTTCTTTTGCTTTACATGCACGCACACACATGTGTTGTAATAAACCGTACACAAGTTGTACACACACGCATACAAACACAAAATAAAAAATGTTTTACATGCACACACATGATCACAGTGTTATAGTAACACACGCGTGCATGGATGTTGATTATACCAGTGAGGGACACGCAGTAAGACTGAGCAGGGAGAAGATTACTCACAATTCTGCAGCGTGCGCGAGAGAAAAACCATTGGCTCAGTTGTGATCACTTGATGCTCGGCATCAAAACAAGAAGTGCATGCGTGATAAAAAAAAATAGCAAGTCGAATATTGTGTAAGTCAAAATGTATTTTGTATTTTCACAACTGAGCCAATGGTTCTTTTCTCTTTCACGCTGTGGGATTGTGAGTAATCGTCTCTCATGGTGTCTCAATGCGCGGAAAATTAATATGTTTAATGACAATGCAGTGTCACATTTCCGCGAATGTAAGCAAAAGCAAGTGTCATTAGTAAGGTTACTTGTTAAAAAAGTTTACAGACAGAGCAGTATTCTGTTAAAGTGTGTGTTGGTGCTCACTTGCGCGTGTGAAAGCCGTCCTACACAGTAGTCTCCACTCCTCCTCTCCTACCTCATTATCTTCAACCATGATTCTTTTCAAGGGTAAAGTGCAGGCTAATTCGTTTTATTTTTATAATAATATTTTTATATGAATATGTTTGGTTTGTAGAAGGAATCATTGGAGTTTCCATTATTTCTTATAGATAAATTTGCTTTGATATATGAGTGCTTTAATATACAACACACTTCCGAATTTTGCATTCCAAGCTTAAGTTAACTGTTGTTGTCGTTTTTTCTTGCTTTAAACATATCAACATTGAGAACTAACTATCTACTGACTGCTTAATATATCCCACCTCTCTACAGATGCAGTGGAATTAAATAATTAACCATGTCACTTTTCAGTGATTTTAATGTTAAATCTGATTGGTGATTATATACAGAAGTATTGATTCAATTTTTAATTTATGCCGTGTACTTGTTTGTGTGCATTGTATTATTGGTTTACCTCTGTGGTTGTATTTTCTGGAGCGCTGGGAGCTGTGCTTGTAGTTGGTGTGACTGCAGATGTATTCTGTGACATGCTGGTGGTTGTTGTTTGGGCAGGAGTGAAAATGGTTGGTGGTATGTTTTGTGCTGGTGGTGTGCTTTGTGCTGGTGGTGTGCTTTGTGCTAGTGAAGGGTTTTGTGCTGGTGGAGTGTTTGGTGCTGCTAGTGTGTTTCTGTCCAATGTCTGGGCAGGGTTTGGACCAGTAGTCAGTAGAGGTGTGCTCTGCACAATCAACTGGGAGTCTGGAGTCAGGATAGGGCTTTGCTTGACAGGGGAGGTCTTCAATCCTTCAGACTTTTGAGTATGATCAACAACATGTGCATCAGTAACCACTTCATTAACATGATCCTCCTCCTCATCACTAGCTTCATCATCATCATCTGCAGACCACAAAATGTTACATATAAATACAACCAAAATAAGACAAACACATTCTCAAACACCATCATCTAAAATTTCCCTAATTATAGTATCATCATGGTATCTTTTTGACATTTATGTCCTAAGTGACACCCACTTTTCAAGCCCAAATTTAAAGCTGAAATATCACAGGTAGAAGCATGTAATATACCTGTGCACATTGAGAGAGAGAGAGATAGAGAGAGAGAAACTCTTACAATGTAAATGGTGGACTTCCACTTTTACTTCAGTAATTTTTACCTAGGGTATTTCTACTTTTACTTAAGCATTGAATTTGTGTACTTTACCCACCACTGTTTTTTACCGACGTATAAAACCGGAAAATTAATTTGTATGCATTTACTTATAATTTAATGTTATCATTAAAATACATTTGAAATTGTTATCTGATACCCCACATAAAAGGATATTGGTAACCTGTCAAGAATTAAAGAAATGTGGTGGGAAAAAACCTGTGATTGGAATTCACTTAAATGTTTAGTCAAGTTTGATCATGAAAAAAAAAAAAAAAAGAGTAGAAATGAACAGGGACTAAATAGCTGTGTGTTTTGGTGAAGCTAATCAGAGAAAATGTTTGGGCACACATCACGTAAAAACTACTAAACATATTTTAATAGGGCTTCACATGTAGATTTGGTCGAGCTTGAGGTAACATATGGGCTTTATTTTATTGCAATCAGCCCACAGGAAGGGAAGATCTGCAACTTTGAAATTTAAATGGAAAACGCCCTTATAAAAAATCTACTTTAAATAAAATATCCTTAGGTCATCTCAAAATTCAACAAATGGCGCTGTAGATTTTTAATACGTACTTATGAGCAAGCAGTTGAAATCTACTTAATAAATGCAATCTCACAGCGTAACTCTGCAGCCTTCATGGTAACACGTAAACATTTTAGTTCATTCCAAAATTCAACAGATTTTGAGTGTTTGAGTGTGCAACTAAGTTTCACGTAAACAAAGTCGCGACACATATACTATTTAGATATAATTAAATAATTAACTACATTATTCAGAATAAACAGATAATGAGTTCTAAATTAATACAAATAAAAATACAAAGAACTTTACAATTATTATTATTTATTCACTGAAAAATACTGAATTTATTATTAATGTAATAACCTAGTCATTTGTTTCACATAAAAATTATGAGCCTAGACCTGATCAACTGAAGCAACCCAAAATCATAACACTGCCACCAGAGGCTTGTGCAATGTGCACTACGCAGGATGGGTGCATCGCTTCATGCACTTCCCTTCTTATTCTGACACGCCCTCCACTCTGGTTTACGTCCAATCTGGACTTATCAAACCACATGATGTTTTTTAATTGTGGATTACTCTTCAACAATTTTACAGACTTTTAAGTCATATACAGCGGTTACCTCCGACAAAGTCAATTTTAAGGATGGCCCTCCTCTCAGGCTCAAAACTAACAGTAAAATGATCCATTTTTTCATAGCCACGCTCCAGCTTCTCCAAGGAAGATGTGTTTTTCCCCTCTGCTATCCTTGAAGAGAAAAATAAAACATTGTAAAGTATAGGAATTATGCACAACTATGTTAAATCCTTCTGTGTTTACTTACTTATGTAGCAGAGGCTTTGCATTCTGTTAGAGAGGGCAAAAGGGGACACACAGCATTTAAGACAGGGAGTAGTTTAATTCTGGCATGAAAAAATTCAACTGAAACTGAAGAGCTCTAGCTCCAAATGTAAAATAATGGGTTAGGTTTAATTTGAGCAAAATCTAACAATAGTAATTATTACAAGTGATCAGCATTTAACAAAAGTTTATCTGTGACCTGCAGGAAGATTGCCATCTCTGGTTCCTCCATGGTTTGGATTCCTGTCTCCACCAACTTTGCACTCTTGTCCAGGTGGTCTGTGTACCTGTGCAAATATGGAAATAAATAATAAATATGTGTGTGTGTGTGTGTGTGTGTGTGTGTGTGTGTGTGTGTGTGTGTGTGTGCGAGATAACCGTCAGAGCAAAGGTAAGTGGACAGCTGACCATCCACCTTTATGTATGTCTTACATACTGTTGCCACAAAATTTATGTATGTGGCAACAGTATGTATATCTTACATACTGAAGCACACATTTGCATACAATGTGAAGGCATGTCATAGCCTTTAAAATGTCCTTCAATGTACTTTAGTGTTTACATTTACATTACATTAACATGTTCCAACATGACAATGCCCTGTTCATGAAGCAAGGTCCATAAATAGGTGAAAGATCTTGAGTGGCCTGCTGAGCGCTGACCTCAACCTTGCTGAACACCTTAGGAATGAGTGCCAGGCCTTTTTGCCCACCTCGGAGGAATATTTGTCATTATAACAGAAAAGCGTGAACTACATTTGAAATAGAATGTTTAAAGTGTCTACAAACATTTGGTCAGATAGTGTAAATGCTTGTGTGTGTGTGTATGTGCACCTGTCCTGTAGACCTTTAATGTAATCAACTTTCTCTTGCTGTTCTGCATTGATTTTCAGTGTCAGCTCTCCTTTCCTATCCTCCAGCAATGCATAGAGATGATCAAATGTCTCACACACATGAGATTTCTGCTTGCGCCCATTCTCCTATGCAGATGATAGACAGAAATAAATGATATATAATTCTAGCTTCAGGAATTCTTATTCACCCAGAAACACAGTTATGCAGATTCAATCACATGAGGTGGCGTTACTGGTTAGTGTTTCATTTACAGTCAGACCAGGAGCGAACTTATAATTGCACTGATATAGACAAGCTTGTGAAACCATATTATTCAAACTTGCTATGTCATACATCTTCAGTATACAATATATATAATTTTCTGTACAGAAATCCTTCACGGACAATTTATGTACTGTAACTGTACACACACACACACACACAAAAACACATTAAACAAAGTGGCACTAGTAAATTCTGATTTCTTTGAGAATACGTTTTTTAAGAAAAATAAGTCATTTACTGTATTAATTATTACTATCTTTTATTAATATTATCCATAGCAATTAATGACAGTTAAAGTGAGAAAGGAGTTATTTTGTGGTTTCTACAGATTGTTACATGCAAATTAGTCTGTTAACATACATCACAGGGTGAACAAATTCAGTATTTGATATAGTCTCAAGGTCTCAGCTGGGTCTTTTGTGAAGCTGGATTTTCTTGTTAGTTAATATTTATACTCAGCTTTGGATTTTTCTGGTCATTTATTCTATTTAATTTACTTGGTGATTTAATGAATTAAGAAATAAACCATTTCCTTTAGTTTATACTGACTGTTTTTTCTATTAAGTAACACTGTGGTAGAGTCCTACAGAATGACAGATCATAATTATATGTCCTACACATTTGAAAATCATGCAAAACAGACAGAGACAAAGAGACACATACCTCCACAGTTCTGCAGCTCTCCTCCAGCAGGCTGATGATGGCCTGAATTCTGTCATTGTTTCCCACTAGCATAGCAATACCCTCTGACAACTCTGTCTAAAAAAGCATTACACACATTAAAACATGCAAAAAAGAGAAAGAAATTAAATCCTAAGTGGTGGAGTTCTGTCCAACAGAGTGGGTAGCCAGCCCCAGAGAAAAGCTGATGAAAATCGATTTCTTTACTTAAAGAATAATACTGCTGTTAATGAAGCAACTACTATTAAAGCAATTGTATTTAGGCTAAATGTAAGGCTGGACAAAAAAAAATTCTTTATTAATACGTGCCTATTAACAGCCCGAGTTTCTGACAGTTATCCCTAGCAGACACAATGTAATCAATTGTCTCACATTTGCTGAAAATGATATTTTAATCTATAATCAATATATAATTATACAGCTCTATATCACAATGGGTAACATGCTTTAAAGGTTATACGGCCAATGTAATTTTTTCCAGTTAAAATGATGCATTAGGCTGCTATACTGTTTCAATTGAATTTACAGATTTGTTTACAATTTTAATTATCTGCAACTTTTTATTTATTTTGTTTTATACAAATGGTTGTTTTTGCATTTTTTTTTTATTAAAAAGGAGTGAGTTATATTTGCTTTTTTTAAATGCATGAAAACAATATTGTGAAGTCCCTTTAACAATTGTAAAACTATTGTTTACTGCCTACATTTATATACTCCATGTAACTTGCAAACATATGTATGTATGTATGTATGTATGTATGTATGTATGTATGTATGTATGTATGTATGTATGTATGTATATACAGTGAACCCTTGGATTACGAGCATAATTCCTTCCGGAAGCATATTTCTCGTATTTCAAAACTTGTAACTTGTAAACCTAAGCGGATTTTCCATAAAAATATTGGAAACTCAAATTATTCGTTCCACAGCCCCCAAAAAATAAATGAATAAAAATAATTACTACAAAATATAAAGTAAAAATTAAACAAATTAACCCGCACTTTACCTTTAAAAAAGTAAACATAAATCCCAACAGATAAGTGTTTCCATTTGCGCACGTAGGCACTGTGTGTGTAAAGCTAAAGTAAGAGGAGAAGAGGAATCAACCCCCTCCCCTTTTCTCCTCTTACACAGTAACCCTTCTTCCTCTCTTATTTAAGTTTTTCATACACACACACACACACACACACATTAACGGAAGGACTAGTTTATTGGAAAAATTAACAAGGAACATCGCTAATGACACTCGAATAAGCGCATATTCATGCAATCACTGCTGTAAAGTAAAAATAAAACAAATTAACCTGCACTTTTCCTTTGAAAAGAATCGTGACAGAGCAGCATTTTCATTAGAGAGAATGAGAGAGAGAGAGAGAGTGTGTGTGTGTGTGTGTGTGTGTGTGAAGGCGAGGGGAGGGGGGGAGGCAGGGTTTTGGTGTGTGTGAAGGGACATGGTGTTCGAAACCGTGCAGACAAAGTGCAGGCTGATACAGAGAGGGAGAAAATGGATCTTTACGAGCCTTTCTTTTTCTTTACATGTGCGCAAACACGTGTTATAATAAACAGTACATGTGTGCTGTACACACACGCATAAAACACAAAATAAAAGATGTTTTACGCGCACACATGCACGATTAACCACAATTCCGCAGCACAAGAGAGAGAAAAACAATTGGCTCAGTTGTGATCACATGAGAATGACACAAATATTAATTTTACGTCTGCTGCTTCAGTGTTTTTAGATCTTTTAGTCATATGCTACTATAGTATACTGAAGTATAATTACAAGCATTTCATAAGTGTCAAAGGCTTTTATTGACAATTACATTAAGTTTATGTAAAGAGTCTTTTCAAGACCTCTGGAATTTGTCATGGCATGCTTTCAATCAACTTCTGATGGCAGCACATTCTAGCATAATATTTCAATGTTTTGTCCCCCGAGCCACTTAGTTATCACTTTTGCCTTATTGCAAGGTGCTCTATCATACAGGAAAAAGGAAAAGGACTTTTTTATCACCAGACTGTTCTTGGATGGATGGCTCTTGGAAGGTGTTTTTGTACCATTTTTCATTTTTGGCTGTGTTCTTAGGCAAAATTTGAGCAGTAAATGTTATCTAAAAGACATTTGTGAATCGCATTACACTTACTGTACTGTATATGTGACAGGAGCAGCCGAAAGACAAACAAAAATAAACAACACTTATGTGAATTTTAAAAACTGATCTGGCTCCATACTGTACATACAGGGCCTGCAGTACATGTCAGTGCAAAGAGTCAGGCCAGCAGTGGGCAGCACTAACACTTATTTTGGGAAAGACATATATTTAATTGGTGAATTTTCCACTGAAAAGTTTTTTTTTTTTTTATTGGATGAATTATACAGTTCTTTTAATACATATTGAGGATGACTTACCTTCTGAGTATCATAGACAGTAGTAAGTGGTGCAACTTCACATTCTTGATGAGCACCAAACACTTTGCACAAGGAGCAGGTGGGAACAGAACAGGACACGCAATAGATATTAATCTTTTCGTCCTCGTGCACCTCGCACATCATCACAGCTGGTTTCTGTTGTGACTCTGCGTTATTGCTTGTACTGAAAGAGAGAGAGAGAGAGAGAGAGAGAGAGAGAGACATTTACGCTATGTTCACACTATTTATTGAAACATTTATTAAAATATTTCAGATTATCACATTAATTTTAGAAAGAGGATTTCATGTAGAGATTTATGGATTAATTCAAAAAGTGGTGACTTTATTTACTTCAGGGGTTCTTCATTCCAGTTTTGTCCTATTTTCCCTTATACCTAAAGAACATTTCAATTCAACTATAACTGATAATTTATATATTTAATGTACCAGAAACTTGGATTTAACCTAAATGAATCCTTCTGGGTGCTGTCTACTGTTACCACCCCTACAGTAAATGTATACATCACCTAATGAATTGTGTCCACTAATTAGTATTTACAGCCCACCAGGGGCCTGTTCTGAATTTCGAAAGGAATTTGCAAACTTGCAAACATAAATGCACATCACATGTCCTGGTTTAACTTGAACACATTTACATTTGGAATAAATATAAATAATGTCCACATTACAATACAACATGCTAAAATGATGTCAGTTCACTACATTATTTCATTTAAAAGGTATCTTGGTCATAATTTAGGTACTTTCTTATGGTACTCTATTAGAGTACAATCATTTTTGGTTTCTTCAAGTAAATGGTTGGCTGACTTATATTAGGGTGTCTTTATGTCTGTCGTTCCTTCTGACTCTCTTTAGTTAGGCTGTCAGAGCTAGACCTGTCAAAGTCCCTGCTTGTACTTTCTGCAAAATGTGCATTGACTTTATTCATTACATGACTGTCAGCATGCCTAATTCTCTCTTTCTCTCTCTTTTTACCTAATGCCTACTTCTAGTTAAAGCTTTCATCACATGTAGACCACTCACTGCTGCTGAAGATGGCCTTATGTGGTCTGCTTAAAGATTATTCTACTTATTCTACAAAAAAAAAAAAAGATTGTTTTGGACTGCATTTATTACAAACAGTTTTGCTATGATGTCTTATGACTGCAATCGCTCGAACAATTTTAACTTTTTAAGTTATTACAGTTATATGCACAAATAACAAATATTATTACAGATCACTTTCTAGTGATTCCATCCTGGTGCGTAAAACCCAGGGGCCAGGGGTAGCTTAGTGGTTAAAGGTCCTACACATCATATTTTTTTATTAAATGTTAATATGATCTTTAGGGTCCTAATGAAAAGTTTGTATTATACGTTAATTAAAAATTCAAAATTATTGTGTCAAAAAAACACTAATTTTACCTGGTAAAAACTAGCTCTGTTCTCAGCAACCTGTTTCAGTACATGCTAATTTAAATGCTCATGACCTCTGCTGTCACAACACACGTGGGGTATAGCCACGGAAGTGTAGTCCAGTGCGGGCAATGCTTTGGACTGCATTACCCACAAAGCATTGCCCACAACGCAGTGCTTTGTGGGTAATGCAGTCCAAACTGGAAAACGCTGGATTATAGAGCCCGAGCCTGTTATCTTCAGTCGTTTTTGGTTTGATTTAGGTACGGAACCTACGCGGAAGTTTGTAATATCGCTTGACAACGCAGAAATTAAAAGAATGGACATGCATCGTCTCGATTTGTCTTTCTCATCACTGCATGGGCATGAATTAACGGGCTGTTGCGCTGCCGTGAGCAACAACAACAAAAACAGGAGAAGCTTAACCGAGAGAGATACGGACGCGATGTGTTTACTGATGTGTTTACATGACTTCTTTTTTTTTTTTTTTATCAAATATTTTTATTGTGTATATTCAGAGACATGTACAACACAGAGTAGCCATGAAATACACAGTAAAGACAATATAAAATAAAATAACAATAACAATAACAAAAACCCTCCCCCCAACCCGCCCTTGGCGACACCCTAACCATCCCGCCCTGGATCTCAGAGTATGATACAAATGGAGAAAATACATGTAAATACAATACAAAAACATAAATCATCTAGTTCCTTATAAACAATTGCACTGCACTCTTTCTTTGATCAGATTATAAGCTGCATCCCATGCAATGATTGTTTTCTGACTGGCTACATGCATCCGGGCTACGGATCTCTCCATCATAACAATGTCTAACAAGGAGTTGGCCCATCGTTGCCATGACAAAACATGAGGTGGCTGCCATCGCAATGCCAACATTTTCTTAGCTGCAGTGAGTCCAGCCAACAGTATGCGCCTTTGTTGGAGAGAGAGTCCTAAACTGGAATCGTCATTGAGCAGGAGTAAGGAAGGAGAAAAGGGGACAGTGACCTCAAGCAAATCACTCGAGGTAGCAGAAATTTGTTTCCAGAAAGCAGACACATTGGGACAATCCCAATACATGTGCATAAATGACCCTACAGCATTGAGAGTGCAAAGGTCACAATTAGGAGATGTGATAATCTTCATAGCGTAGAGCTTCCTGGGGGTTAAATACATCCTGTGTATAAATTTATAGTGTATTAATTGGTGGTCAGGATTTTTGGAGGTGTCATATAAATTTTCCCATATTGTGTCCCAACAAATTTCTTCCTCTCCAACCAATGTGAGATCCCTACTCCACACACTCTCTGCTGGCAGCGGTATACGAGGGTCAGAGATAAATTTGTAGAGTTTGGAAACCAACCCACGGGTTTGTTTTTGTGGCGCACATAACTGATGCAACGGATGGGTCAGCAGTGGAACGCCCCAAGGGACACCATATGCCTTTATGGCAGATCTCAATTGCAAATAAAAGAAAAATGATGCACCGGGTAGGTCATATTCAGCTTGTAAATCACTAAAAGCACGCAAACCATTTTCATTAAACAGGTCATTGAAAACATTCACACCCTTATTTCTCCATGATGGAAAAGAGATGGGTTTTTTTCCAATAAGTACAGAAAAACTATTAAATACGGGAGAGTGCTTATGCCATTTTAAATCTACCTTAGTATGGTTCATTACTGTATGGCAAATCCTAAGTAGGTAGGAAATTATAGGGCCTAGACGTGATTTAGCCTCTTTAGGTGGTATATTAGATTACACTAAATCTTGAAGCCTATAGGGCTGAGAGATATTCTCCTCAATTAATTTCCAGGAGACTGAGGATACCGGGTTAAACCATGTAGATATTGGTCGAAGCACAAAAGCCCAGAAGTACATCTTAAAGTTTGGTAAACCCAATCCGCCCTGTGTCTTATCCCGTTGGAGGGTTTTTATTCTAAGACGCGGTCTCTTCCCATTCCATATAAATTTCGATATAAGAGAATGTAATTTATCCCCATAACCCTTAGAGGGAGGGAGGGGAATCATTGAAGAATAAAAACTTACTCGGGGAAGAATGTCCATTTTAACTACTGATATGCGGGCTTGTAAAGAATTTGGAAGCTTTGACCAACGCTCTATATCCTTCTCAATTTGATTATATATGCTCTGAAAGTTATGGGATGCAATGCGAAATATAGAAGGGGAAATATCAACTCCGAGATATCTAAACTGATTCACCACTGGAATACTAGAGGGCAGAGGCCTAGTAGAATGAACTGAATTCAAGTGCATTAATGAAGACTTAGTCCAATTGATCTTATATCCAGATAATGAGCTGAATTTATCAAAGGTGAATAATAAATGTGGAAGAGAGGAACCTGTGTCACCAACATAAAGAAGAATATCATCTGCATATAATGATATACGGTGTTCAGTATTACTGAAGGAAATAGGGACTATATCTGGGTGATGTCTAATTTTCTGAGCCAGTGGTTTAAGTGAAAGGGCAAAAAGTAGGGGAGACAGGGGGCAGCCCTGACGGGTGCCCCTTGATATGGGAAACTGAGAGGAGAAAATGTTATTCGAATATACCATAGCAGAGGGGTTTGCATACAGGATCTTAATCATTCGAATAAAATCTGAGCCTAATCCAAAAGTGTCCAGAGTAGCCCAAAGATAATCCCACTCCAAACGATCAAATGCTTTTTCAGCATCAAGCGATAGAACTGAACAAGGGAAATCAATCATATGTGCTGCATGAATAATGTGTAGGAGCCGGCGTATATTGTCAGACGCTAATCTGCTCTTAATAAATCCAGTCTGATCATTATGTACTAATTTTGTCAAAAATCCTTCAAGTCGTGAGGCAAGCACTTTGGCAAACAATTTCACATCCCCATTCAGAAGTGATAGGGGTCTGTAATTACCACATTGTGAAGGGTCCTTGTTTGGTTTAAGTAATAATGTAATTATTGTAGGGCTGCAACAACTAATCGATAAAATCGATAATTATCGATAATGAAATTCGTTGTCAACGAATGCCGTTATCGATTAGTTGGGCTGCTCACGTCACTGAGGCGCGCGACCACAAGATGCACAAATACACACAGATACACAGCCGCTCGCGCAATGGAGGTTACAGGAGCGTCTGCAGGATAAAGCGCGCGCCCCGAGTCCTTCAAGGTTTGATAGCAATTTACATTAAACGCCTCTAAAAAGACGGTAACCTGCACGCTATGCAAGACCGAGCTTTCACCGCATGTCATGCACGAACACTTAAAGAGATAACATGTTGGTGTTACGGATGGCGAAACGTCAGCAGGGTCGGTAAAAACTGTATCTCTTATCGTGTAAAAGTTGTAAAGTTTAAGTGCTTTTGTTTAAACTGTTTGCTAACTTCGGGACAGTCGCGCTAGATCTGTTCACGTGCTACTCGCTAGCATCACATTGCGCAATCACCTCATGAGCAATAGTGATTAGTTAAATGGCGCTATTTTAGATTAGCTTAAATTACACGGTGCGAATAACAGTAGAATATTACATTTAGTGATTTGTGGTTTTCAGCGAACGCAAATAACAGTACATTTGTGACTATTAGCTTTTTGCATTTCTACAGTTTTTTTATAGTCCTATTAAGTCCTATCCTACAAAGTTAACTTGTAATTTACTGTGGTTTTACTTATGCATACATAGTTTTATTATACAAAATTACATTATTTTAGCTGTTTATATCTTATCAACTGAATATATCAGTGTATTTTTTAAACTATATATATATATATATATATATATATATATATACACACAGACACACACACACACACTGTATAAACTGTATATATTATATACTACATTTCATTTAAGGTTTAAAATGTCAAAATTAAAGATTATTAAACTCTATGTGGCTTTTGGATTTTTAAAAGTTTATTTTTATACATAAATAATACCCTGATTTATGTTTTTTTTTTAAATAGTTATAAGCAAAATATCAAATTTAAGAAGCGGTTAGGTTTTATCCGATTAATCGATTAATCGAAAACATAATCGCCCAACTAATCAATTATCAAAATAATCGTTAGTTGCAGCCCTAAATTTTTGCAGTGTTGACTCCTGAATTGAAAGCTCCTTTGTCAATAGCAGTATTGATCATGTCTAACAGCGGTGGGCCAAGTATGTCCCAAAAGACAAGATATAGCTCAGGTGGAATACCATCCCAACCAGGGGATTTTCCCTTCTTCATACTACCAAGAGCATTCCTCAACTCCTCCAATGTAATCGGAGCGTTAAGTTTCCCCAGGTCGTGATGAGGAAGAGTAGGAAGATTGAGGTCATGGAAAAAGTTTTGACAGAAATCGGTGTTTAGGATTATTTCAGAAGGATAAAGGGTAGAATAGAAATTTTTAAATTCCATATTAATTTCACCAGGTTCGGTTAAAATGGTTGTAGGTGTTTGAATAGCTAGCAAGTGGCTCGGTCTAGATCCATTGAAATAATAATTTCTTCTGGTTCTATGTATTAGGAATTCCGCCCTCTGTCTCAATAGAGAATTTAGCTCAGTCTTTGTTACAGATATTTTCCCCAACAGGGCATCTACCTGTGTATTCTGTAGTTCTGACTCAATTCGGGCAAGAATGTCTTCTAGTTCACTTATTTTCTGAAGTCTCTTTTCCTTAAGATAAGATGAAAAAGAAATAGCTGAGTTCCTGATTGAACCCTTGATGGCATCCCATAAAAACCTGGGGTCATCCACTGAACCTGAATTGATCTTTATGAAAGTCTTCAAGTTAGTTCTTAGGAAGGTGCAAAACTCTTTATTTTGTAAAAGAGACGTATTAAAACGCCACCGTGACGCTCTAGGGGGGGTGTTCATAAGCGTAAAATGAGCTGAACAATACTATGATCTGATAGTGGGCAAGGTATAACTGCAACATTATGAATTTCAGAAAAAGAAGAAGGAGATGCTAATATATAATCTATTCTAGAAAAGGTCTGGTGTCTGGTTGAGTAAAAAGTGTACTGTTTAGAGGTGGGATTGAGTATGCGATATAAATCTACCAAACTGAGTGCTAATAGAGTGTCCATCATATCCCTTGATGCACGTATTTGCGTAGGGGAGGAATGTTGCGCAGATTTATCCAACGCCAAATCAATACAAGCATTCATGTCTGACCCTAGAATGAGTGAAAAGTCGTGTAATTGAGCTAGAACTGAAGTTAGTTAGGGGAAAAAATCTGGTTCATATTGAGAAGGTGCATAAACAGAAATAAAAGCAAATTTATGACCTGAAATTATGGTTTTAATGTATGAAACTCTGCCATCGTCACTGCCATACTTCCCCACTATATTTAATGAAAGACTGCGCTTCAGTACTATTAGTTTACATGACTTCTTAATCTTCGACAGACATCGTTATAAACCATCTAACGCAACAAAGGTAAGCATAATATAGTTTTCCGACTACGTACACAGTTTGCAACTAGACAATCACCTTAATGCATTGTTTATTATAAACGGGCGATTAGGAATTATATAGAGATGGATGTACACAGAGAAGAAGCCATAACCATGTTCTATGAGAGTATAAGTTAACTTACACTCCGCATTCATCGTGATTATTAGAAAAGGCGATCTGCAAAGAGTCATAGTAAAATAAATCACACTCACCGAGCCTGGTGAAGATGAAGCAGGAACACGAAGCGTTAGTACAGATCCATTTTTTAGGAGCAGCTTCCTAGTAAAACCTGCTTTATATTGACCTGCGTTTATAAAGCAGTCTGGTGAAAAATTATTATCGCAAACATGAACGCATTTAGGTAAATCAGCGGGGACGTTAGCTTTAAAAACTAAATTCAGCCACTGTGTCCTCAGTGGCTCAGATAGCTAACCCTAGGTAGGTACCCTAGGTCACTAACCCTAGGTAGTGAATGACAACTGCTGTGTTCGCTATTACACCCAACAACTGTACACAACACTCGCTTAGGCGCCATTTTGCTCCAGCGGCGAAAAACAATGGCCGACAGCTTCTTCTCACTCGGGGCGGGTCTTTGCTAAAACACCAGTGTCAATCAACTTGTGTAGGAACGACCTCTTGTGGTGTGGCGTCACACGGCAAGGCATTTGAGATTGGCCTGATTTCAGAAGGGGCGTGTTATTGTAATAAATGAAAAGAAAACCACTGGGCGGCTCTGGTACGCACTCTCCTAACACACAGTTCAGTCCAAACAGCTTAAAAAAGTGCATGTAGGCCTGTATGACCCCTTTAAGGCATTGGACTATGGTTCGGAAGATCCCTTAACCCTCAACTGCTCAGATGTGTAATGAAATAAAAAGAAAAATGTAAGTCGCTCTGGATAAGAGCCCAAATGTCCAAATGTAAATGTAAATGTAAAACTGCTTGCAGACAAATGTCATGGTGCCTTGCCGAGAACACTCTAAAAAAAAAGGTATTCCTGCCATCTAGCTGTTGATCACTACTGGTAAGCCACATTCTCACCATACAGGCTACCTAAAAATAATGCATTAACCATTTAGCAAATTCAGCCATTTTTACATAGTCTTTTCATTTTTCTAATTGCTCTTGAGTAAACTCAAATACATTTTTATCTGGGTAACCCTGCATGACAGCCCCATTTGGGAATCTGGGTGTGTTGCTGTTGACAGACGTACCTGATTGTCTCCCGTTTGTACATGTCAATTATGTTTTCCACCAGCAGGTTCCTTTGCAGTCCATAAACACCGTGGCGATCTAGAACAACTTCATGTCTACAGGAGGGGCAACGGAAACGCCCACCAGAACTCACCGTAGAACCCCCACGTGTTGGCAAATAAGGATTGGAGGCCTACAAACACACATATACACACACACACACACACACAAGGTATTTTCTTAGGTATTAGTCTGGCTAAAATTACTCTCAATAAACAATTAGAGTGATAATATTTATGTAAACTAATTCAGTCCTTTTATTTAACATCAAAGTGTTTTGTAAAAGGATTGTCATGAATCCAGGTCATTTCCAAACTACCTAACAGTTAGGGTTGAACTAGAAAGCTGGGCAAATGCAAAGTAAGTTTATAAATGGGTTTATATGACGATAATATAATTTTAATATTAAAATTGCATTGCTGTGTTTCATTATTATCCTGTATGTTGTCCCTGTAAATTACTGCTTTAATATCATTAAGCCTATCTAGAATTAAATTAGATCTAAATAATAATTCTGTATGGGAATTACCTAAATTAAACCTCTGGTTGAAGAAACTGCTCCGGTAGGACACAGCAAACAACAGACACATTAAAATAGAAGTCTAAAGCATGCTGATGTGATTATAGGCTAGTAACTCAAAAACATACGGTACTGTGTCTTAAACACACTTATGTAGTGCTATAACCTAGAACTGAAATGAAACTATATGGCATTAATTGGTATGAACCCAAACAAAACAACCTATTATAATTTATAATAAAATTATGAACAATTTTAATAGCACTAGTTACCATCAGATGCCAGATAATTCGTTGAATGAAGTTAACTTGTGTTCAATTAAAACTACAGATTAAAACCCTATTCGGAGTCCGTTAGTCAAAGATCGATGCAATGATGGAGAAAAGTGGAAAAAATTTCTAGTTTGATAAGGATGAAAAGCAATATTTTCGGCAGAAAACCCCAAAATACTAAAAACACCATCTCTACAGTGAAGCATTGAGGTGTACCATCATGTTGGGTGGATGATTTTTATTAGCAGAGACTGGGAGATTGGTAAAGTCAAAACCTGTTATGTGAACAAACAAATGTGTTCTTTTATTTATTTAACCTTGGTGTGACATGGAAATCTCCATTAAATGCTGACATATTGTGTACGAAACAGGATTTACACAATGCAACCCTACTTTAGGCTAATGAATTGCTAACATTCTGCAATTTAACATAAATTTATTAAAATATTCGCTTTCCTCTAACTATGTTGTAATTTGATATAGTTATTTAGTTATATTCTATTTCATATTGAGTATCTCAGATTACACCTAGGAATTTCTGTATTTCTCATTTATTGTTTTCTATTTACTGTAGATGTGTCACTGTTTCTGAACATACCGAGGTCAGAGGTTATATCTCTCCCATACACAGGCAACATTAGGCCTACTTTTGTCTCACTTTTTCCCTGACTTCTCTGTACAAAAAGTGCATTTTGAGCATATGTTAATAAAATGTTTATGAAGTTATGCTTTTAGTGTTAAAATAAAAATCCACACCAATCTCCTAAACACTCATTCCCTATTGCTGAATTTCTAAAAATTTAGTGTCATGATGACCTGGATGGCTCACCAACAATACCAGAATGTGTAGTAAATTAACCTTCGATGAAGCAGTAGCAATGAACCATAAGGCAACCACAAGCAAAGGTTTTGTGACCTGAAGCAAAGAAATTGACTAACTTCTCTCAATAAGGGTATGACATGTGTATGTATATGCAATATATATTTACAGTATATACCCTGGATATAGTGAATATAGTCTACTTTTTACTAGTGCATGTTGATTTTCTTCATTCATTTGGTTCAATTTAAATGGAAAAGGCAGCGTGTCACTGAGGACTTAAAAGGAGCAACATTTTTAAATACCAATTCAGGAAGAAAGAATTTGTACGTTGTTTTTTTACATAAAAAATGTATTACAAATGGAAACCACCATTCCATCGTCAACACTTAACTGCCAGTCAGAATTAGGTCATTTCTAACCAACAAACTGGGAAACTGGACATTTGGTATTTGTTAGCAACATGCGGCAGCTAACTGAGGTGGGTGATGTATATTTTCTTTCTAAAAACAGTTGTACACAACTGTTTAGTCAGTGTTTAAGATTTAATAAATTAATATGTCTGTATGTTGAATAATCTAAGGCAAATACTTTAATATAATATAACTAATTTAAGTTAAAACATTTTACTTCAATTCCATTTCTAAGGGCAGCTGTGTTGATTTGACTTCACTCTGTAAATAGGGAAAAACTAATCTAGGAATAATACACCCGGTTGACTTCTGTCGGTATTTTATCTCTTGATAGACATGCTCCCTATTTACTCTGTCGAGAAAGAATGTTGTGCAAAAATAGTAACACTGCCATCAAAAAATAGTGCAAATCATGTTTAAAAACAATAATTAAAAAAACAAATATTTAATACATTTTTTTAGATTATGTTTGGTATAGGTAGTGTTGTACAATTACTATTTTAAACAATTTAGCAGCTAAATCTGTAGATATAGTTTTTGTTTGTTTGTTTTTAAGAAAGAATGGTATGGTTCTTTTGTGAATTCGATATGTGTTACCCTGTTTAAAAAAATGACCTGCATGAAATGCTGAAAACGCATAAGGAGTTCTAAGATAACTGGGGTGAGGAACCCTCCCACTGCAAAAGCTTGGAAGGATGGTGTACTGTTAAATTTGTAGAAAAATATTGTTCAGAAAAAAATATGATGAAATGAGCTTTGTTAAATACTTAAAGTTGCATCATATAAAAATGTAGAAATTACAGGCATGTTTAATAGTAAAAGTAAGAGCATTTACACACACACACACACACACACACAATGAGATAAGAACTCACAGGGTTAGGACTAAACAACTGTGTCCATAAGGAAACCAATTGGTAGTGAATCATATTGGACAAAAATGTATCAAATTGCTAAAAAGCATAAAAATTGCCAACAGAAGAAAAATCTTGTTCTAATTAGTCCAGATTGACCCTCTTCCAGAGTGATTGGCTCGTCAGGGTAAAAAGAGAAGTACATAAAGTGATCCATGCTGTACAAAGCCTCTGGAGGCAGTGTTATGATATGGCCTCAGCAATGGTATGAGGCAATAAAATGAAGTCAGCTGACGACCTGAATGTACTGAATCACCAGGTTATGAAATCAATGTTGTTTTCTTCACTGGTGTCACAGGCAGATTCCAGGATTCTAACTGTGTGAGTGGTTCTGGGAGCATGGGAAATACTCTCACCATAATCAAAGCTAAAGTTGGTCAAAAAAAATCTGTGTACAGTGTATATGTTTTATTTTTTTTTTAAACCAGACAGTCAATACATTATGAATGCAAATTTTCTTTTTTGTCATTATGGAGACTTTTGTCATAGTCTGTGTGTGTGTGTGTGAGTGCTCCCCATTCTGAAGTGTAAAACACATGGAGTTTTATTGGTTCCCTTAAGGCCATGAAAGTTGACAAAACACTGCCATTAGTGTTTTAGCGGGATTTTCTTGACATATTGCCAGGGTCTGTCAGGTCTGTCAGAGTTTTACTTTAGAATTTTTCCCCAAAAGTCCTTGTGAACGCGACCTTACAGAATCTCCACAACAGCACAGTGAAATAGTGTCTCAGAACAAATCACACGTGTTCATTAATTGAAACATGACGACATTAATGATTGGCTACAATAACCAAAAAAAACCCGTTATGAAATAATGATTTGTTTCACTACCTGGAATATGTCATTAGCACATTTCCGGCAGAGGTTGTGTTGACAGGGCAGGATCACCACCGGCTTGGTGAACATCTCCAGGCAGATCGGACAGATGAGCTGCTTCTCCAGGCTGTCCATGCTGTTGCGCTTTCAGGGACGCGATTGTTCAAGACACAAACTCTTGACTCAAAACGAGAGAAATGGCTGTAAAAGTTGTATTTTTTCTCTTTTCCCGGCAGCAGCGGCCTAGTTCTGGCTCCAAGTCAACCGTGTGAATAGTGCCGTGTCACTGCGTCCCTCACGCGCTGAAACTTCTCCTCCCCCTCCCACGGGGTCACGGCGCGCGCTCTGTTTTTAGCACACACACACACACACACACACCTCCTCTGTCATGTCTGCTTGACCATATATGAAAAGTGAGTGCTTAAGGCCAGCCAAAGCGTGACATCGCCCCTTCCTTCCACTTACGAAGCACTGGAGCAAGAATTACACTGTCATTCTCAATGAAACAAAACCACATCATAGGGCTATTCTGCAGGAAAGGTGGAATTTGGGTCATAGAACACTCCTGAAATGTTTTCTTGCTTTACACACAAAACGTCTTTTTATGAATCCACGAAAAGTAAAGTATTTACATTAATGCATTTTTATACATTCAGTAACAGGTGTTACTTCTCTTCCTGGTAACACCAATGACGGTAACACCAATGACAATTTAGAGAAAATCATAACTATTTACAAAGTGGCTTCTACAGTAAGTGCAAGACCACATGGTTTTCCATTATGTGAAAATCAATAAACTATTAAATGCAGTCAGTTTTTACGTCCAATATTTAAGTTATATTTATAAAATGAATAACACTAATGACAAACTTAAAGTCCTAAATAAATTATGACATTTATAAACAAATAAACAGAGACATCTGACATACCTTCATCTAGTGACCTATTCCGCAGACAAATGTGGATCATTTTCTTTCGATGATTTTTTAACCGGATTATCTTTGATTGGACATATTCCCCAGACTTCTCACCTTCCGTCATCGGCCTCCATCGGACTTCATTAACCCCTTTTACAGTATGTTGCATTATTTTCTAATTCAGTACAACAGATTTTTAATGTTATTAATGACTGCCTGAGAGAAAAGTAGAGTATTTATAATGTTTTCATTCAACAAATGCTTAGAAAAATATATCCTTTTGTACAGAGAAGTTAATATGGTCAATATCAGACATTTGCTACAATATAAAGGACCTGGAAATAGTAAAGAATCTTGAATATTTTTACTATTCTCTGTAAGACTTGTGATTGTGATCCCAGGAGATACTCAGCCTAGCCCTACTGGTACCAACAACAAGAACGGCCATTAGAAATTATAGACAGGGGGCATTTTTAGAGACATAATCTATGTCACCACAAAGTTACTGGCACTTATATGAAGTGCTAAAATTTTAATTGCAGGTAAAATCATTTTTTTTCAAAAAACTGTGGAAAAATACATCCAGATTAGTTTATGATAGTTATAGTCCCACTTTTATTTTAAAACTAGGAGTGAAAAAAAATGCCAGTGAATGATGATGAGGGAAAAATAAAATTAAACACACCCTGAAGAAATTACTGCAAAGCATTAAAACACTATTAAATTATTGTACTGTATGTATGCCTTAGTGTATTGTAATGGTATTTACAGGTTTATTCTTTGACTTGTAATGCTTATTTTACTAGTGTTTAGGTGTAAATGAAATCTCCTGAATTTTCCTACTTATGATGTCATTAAAGTGGATGTTAAGTAGAGTTAACATTTTCTAGCTAATTGTGGAGTGCATTTATTTTGCAGAATGTGCACTCATTTCCAGCCCCAGTCATCAGATATAAGATTGGCCGTGTTTTGACCACACTGCATTTTCAGAATAACAATGACAAGTTAAATGTGTTATAATAACAATATGTTTATGTATCATGTAAATATGTAAAAATTGTATTATCAGTTATATATTTCAGTAAGTAAATTACTGTACTTGATCCTATCGAAGGATAACCATAAGCATTTGCATGTGCCCCCATTAAAGCAAAAATGAGGGAGTTTGAGGATCTGATAACAATACTAAGTGTACTGAGTGTATGGAGAGTTTTAGTGTTAATCTGTAATACCACTGCTGTACAATTCTCAAGTAGAAATGTAAATCAATAATTTGAGTAAATTGAATTTACTCTCTATATAAAAATAATAATAGAAAGTTAAGTTACAAGTAAATAATATAAAAAAGTATGTAAAAGTAACATAAAAGGCAATTAAAAGCTAGTAAAACGTAAATAAACGCTAGTTAAAACTAACTGCTTTTAGGTTTTATATACACTAGTACTAGATGAGCTTAAGGGACAGTTTGAAACTTGGTTTATTTGACATTCAGGGATGTATTAGATGCATGAGAGTGTTAACCCATTACCTATTTAAATTTTTATTTTATTAGTTTATTTAACAGTCAAGCCATGCCAAAATGGTCTATTTAGTAAAGCAATGTTTTATGAAAGTAGAAAAACACACAAAAAAGTAGAAAAAGACAACAGTAGCAAAAACACAACACACACAAAAAATAAATGTAAAAAAGGAAATAAAAAAACTAAAAAAACAAACAAACAAACAAACAAAAAAACAGCTAATCACAAGATGTTGACATATATATATATATATATATATATATATATATATATATATATATATATAATATTGATGTCCTCTTTGTCAACATCTTGTGATTATTATATATACCACACCTCGGATACCTTACAATGACCTTACATTGAAGTATTACCAAAAAAAAACAAAATCAAGGCAGTTAAATAACTAGTTAGGAGCATAATCATCTTAGTCATCTAGCAAAAAGTTTATTATAGGCTACTGTTTGGGTTGTAACTGAGAAAAGACCCCCACATTTTTTTTTTTAAACTCTAGTCGCAATTCATGTGCAAAACTGAAAAAGAAAACATGAACAAACCAACCTTCATAACTCTGGTTATGGGTGGAGGTCTGGGCATAACTTACTACAATAACAAGTAACAATAAGTAAATGTTATTTTATTTTTCTGTTTTCCTTAAATAATGAGAAACATACTTCTA
This sequence comes from Clarias gariepinus, assembly GCF_024256425.1. NCBI lineage: Eukaryota > Metazoa > Chordata > Actinopteri > Siluriformes > Clariidae > Clarias > Clarias gariepinus. Next base: position 10,757,565 of record NC_071124.1, on the reverse strand, counting down.
AAGACCATGGCTTCTCCACAGCTTTCACCCTCAGACGATTTTCTCATACTCAACAAACTTTATTGATAGTGAATGTATTTAATAACTGCAACCTCCCATAAAAATGAAATATGAAATTCATATTGTGGGGTAAATTGTAACAGAATTGACTCTATGGCAGATGTTATTGTCTGAGTCTTCATAACAACTGATGAAGTGTCTAACTTGCAGGAAAGTTCATAAGGTATACTGTAGAGAACATGAAGCAAGAAAAGCGAGGGAATGCCAGGCATCAAAGCCCAGTGGTAAAATAAAAGTTGGGAAAAGTTTCCTACCATGCTTTATTAGCGACATTAGCTTATACTATCCTTTTCTTTTTCAGCTACTGTTCCACCAAAGACAGGGATACTCTAATGTTTAATGTAAAACTTTAGCTCTTGACCTGCATCATTTTATGTATTATGCTGCAGCCACATTATTAGTTATATAAACATGCAGGTCTAAAGGCTTCCTAATAAAATGAATCACACAATGAACACACACCTACAAACACAATTTATTATTATGAAAATTATCCTGAAATGATGTTAGCATTTGGCCACCAATGTGATTCTATGTTTAATAAGTAGAGGCATCAAGGGAACACGCCTTAATTTGTGTAAGCATATTTTATTGTGTACTAGATACTGTGGAGAGAAGCGGGATTAGCCAATTGGAAATAGTGTGGTGAAATTAAAAAAAAAAAAAAAAAAGCCTAAAGTACTTGGGTTTTGCTGCAGTATGAGAAAAAGTATTCCAGATTAGGTGTATACGATTTTTCCTTTCTATAATGAAGAAATGTCCTTACAACTGTAATCATCTCATTTTAAGTTAGTTTGAGCAAAAACACCATACAAGTTTTACTGAAAGGCTATAAATATGATAATACTGGTTGATGGTAACCTGTACATTGTGAATGATGGTGCTTGGTCAAAGTAGTCATAAGGCAGTCCTTTTCCTCATGACAATTTGGTTCATGATATCTAGGTGGTTTACACCATTACTACCTAGCATTTTTTATGTGATTTTTGAACTACAAGGGGTGCTTGTCATTTGGAAATTACACTGGTTCTAGTAAATTATGGCTGTATGACATTTTTTTTTTTGCATATTAGCAGGTATCTAAGTGTTTTACCATGGGCTTGGTGGTTAACTGAGGTTTGTAGAAATCTACCATATGACTAGCAAGGAAAACATATTGCTAATAGTATATTATATTGTGTGTACTGTATATAAATCACTTGTTTTATTTAGAAAATAAACAATTGTACACAGTTCTAATCTTTAATCAGGGACTATGTGCACTGATTCTACACCACCATCCACTCACTTTTACATGTTTACAGAAAAGATTCAAGGTACCAGTTGAGCTCAGGTGCCTACATACTGTGAAGAGTGTGAGAAAAGAGAAAACTGAAAAAAAAGGTTATAGCTTCAAACTCATTGTCTAAAAGGCATTTATTAAAATAAACATTATTGATTTAATTAATTTTAGAATAGCAAGCTAACATACATTGTATCTAACCTAATCAACTTCTTACCTTGATTTTTTTTTTAAATAATACAGAATCCAATCTAAAGTTGCCCTGCACAGAGTAAAAGGCTTTTTGAGGCTATACCAAACTTAACCTGACAGTCATCTAAGAAAAAATAACACTGAGATAAATTACTGTGTGCAAGAATCATTACATTGAAATGCAAAACTGTATAAATGTTTGGACAGTTCTAAAATTTGCTCTGGTTTCTATCCCTGCTGAGTATTCAGTCAAGTCAACCAAGTACTGTACAAACATGAGTCAAATCACAAGTCAGTTAAATTTGACTTACGTTGAGTCATTAACAGAAGTTACATCCCTGCAGCACCTTGAACAATTAATACTTTAAAAAAAGACACCAACACTACATTGTGTTTTTATTAAAACATCTTTTCAATTGGGACATCAAAACACCCAGTTAAACCCTTGGAAATTATTTTATTTCCCATGAGTAGATTTTATCCAGTGTAACACACATGTTTCCTCAGTACAGAATAATAGTGACAATGTAATCAATACTGTTTCTTATTTGCATTTGTGTAGTAGCATTGTCCTGTTCGGTTTAACTGGAAACCTCTGTGTAGAAAGGAGAGTAAAGTTTGCATAATTACCGGAATCAGCTTAAATTCCTTTTTTCTACTTGGTAGGACACTCAATATTATTTAATCAAATCATTTAACCAATCAGTTAAGCAACAGAGCAACTGGCCAATGGGTGAAATGTTAGACAAGTGTGCAAATGCCTACAGCATAACTTTAGTCTCTCATCACATTACTAACAGGAAAAAGAAACCAAAAAAGTGTGGTGTGAACATGTGTGTGAAAACAGACTGGTGTGTGTATGAACAGGATGAATACAGGAAATAATCTATGTAAATGTGTAAAACGAGAGAGGTACCAATTCCTTTGAGGTATTAAGTCCAATACTTTTACAAACTGTGTTGATTGTAGACTATTTCTGGAGGGACAAAAAAAAGGCACGGCATTGGCTCTGAGGACGCAGGAGAGCTGGAGACTCCAGTAAATCTTCAGGTATGCCCTGTCTATGCATTTGGGTGAGTAAATGTGTTTGTGTGCGTATCCGTAAGCGAGTGTGTGCGCAACTGTGTCTGTGTGGGTGCGACTGTATCTGGGTGGGTGCGACTGTGTATGTCTGCACTAACTTTTTCATATCACCACTTTCTCCAGAGACCTGATGGGAAGGGTTATTGCTTTGAGGCCATTGCTGGGGCAACTGTTCCCACGGCTTAGGGAATGTCCAGGTGGCACTGCAGCAGCATGGCAGTGTTCAGGGGGTCGGGGCAGGAAGACAGGGCAGGAGCGTGTGCGAGCATGACCTTTTTGCCACCCTGCATGGCACATCAACTGGCTAACCGTGTCCAGTGGAGATACAGTGTGTGCATGCATGCTTGCTTGCTCATCACGCCGTTTCAGTGAATACCATGTGAGAAAGATAAAGAAGAAGCCCAGAAACTTGAGGCTGGCGGCCAAGCCAAAGTAGACAAACCGAAGTGACGTGACATCATATTCCCAACACGATCCATGAACACCACAGTCCTGCTGCCAGAGCATACAGGTGGTGTCAATCACTGCGCCGAAATATATCGGGGTAGGAATATAGGCTGTAGAAGGACAGGAAATCCAAATGTGATCATTTGTTTTACATTTACATTTGGTCATTCCAGTTAAACCATTTGTAACACTGATCTATTTTTTCACATTAGAGATTTGTGTATGTTTTTAACCCAAGCTCCGATACTACCAAATAATTACTGTTTGTCAGTCCAATAAGCATCACATCATTATACAGTTGGAGCCAGCTATTACGAACACAGTGGTAAATTTGAAAACAGGAAGGGTATTCCCAGGTTGCCACTAGGGTTGCATCGATCCGATACTCTGGATCGGTATCGTCGCCAATCCAAGCTTTTTGAATCGATGGGATATCGTGATGCGTGACCGAATCCAATTTTAATACCGAGTTTGATTAAATAAATAGCAAAAAATATTAGTCTACAGGAAAAAACTAAAATAATTTTTAGACAAACACAATTATTATTAAAATATTGCCTTTAAAATAAAATACATTTAAAATACTTTGCGCTGCTTACGCAGCCAAACGTGAATGTGACAGGCTAGTTTGTTGTCGAAAACACTGGTTTCCGTCGCCTCATGGAGCATCTGGAACCGCAATATAGTTTGCCATCTCGAACATACGTTTCTGAGAGCGCTGTGCCTAAGCTGTATTCCAGAGTTTCCTCACATATTGCAGACCAATTAAAAGACGTTTGGTCCTTCAGCTTCACCACAGATATTTGGAGCTCTGACGTGTGCCCCATGTCCTTTCTAAGTTTAACGGTACATTGGTTGAATGAAAATTATGATTTGCAAAGCGCTGTGCTACATGTAAAGGAAATGAGGGGGTCACACACCAGCAGGGCGATTTCAAAGTCAATTAAAGTAATGATTGATGGATGGAAAATTCCTATATCCAAAGTACACGTGATTTTGCGGGACAATGCCAGCAATATGAAGAAAGCGATGGATGATTTGGGAGTCCCTTGTTTGGGCTGTGTAGCTCACTCATTACAGCTTGTTGTTAACGAGCAGAAAAAAAACTACCAATGATGTTCAAGTAAATCCTAAGGCAGGTTTATATTGCTAGTGATGCCTATATTTATCTTGGTTCTTATATTGTAGTTTTTTCTACTATTTTTTCATGAATTTAAGATGTTCTGTATAATAAGCACGGTCTTGCAGCTTGCTACTATTCTGATTTAAGATTCATTTGATTTAGAATTTTACTTTTTGGATTTTCATCAGAAAAAAATGTAATAATTGCAGTAAATATGTGGTCGTTTTTGTAAAAATTGTGGTACAACTAGTAACTGTTGTAGTTACTGTTAATTTTGCTACTGCACAATTCAGTTTTATTTATAAAGTTGTCTTCCCTACTGTAGATTGCATCTTATGCATCTTTTTATTTCCTTCTTTTCATCCAACAATGTGCAGTCAGATTTGGTATTTTTTTTTCTAGACCTAAAACAAATAAATTTTTTAAAACCAAGTGAATTGTATAGATTCCTTAGTTTTGAAGGTAAAATACCCCCACTAAAATCGGACTGGTATCGGTATCGGCCAATACGCAGAATTTTTGGTATCGGATCGGTTTTGAAAAAATTGTATCGTTGCATCCCTAGTTGCCACATTTAATTTACAGATTCACCTTAAATGAAAACGTCTATATGTTTAAAATCTGAAATATATTTCTGTCATACCGAGAGTTCGAAGAAGAACAAACTGCATTCCCAAAGCAAAAGGTCTCTCCTGCTCCTCCACAGACCTACATGAAGACAAAGAACTGTAAACATAAATACCATTTTTCATTGTTCTCAAGTTTGCACACTTACTAATAATAATTAGTGTTAAGTATACACAAATATTTAAGCCTACTATGGATTTAAACAATACATGTAAAATTATGTAAAAAAAAAAAAAGCCCTGTTAAAACAGAGAGAAAAAGAGAGGGAGAGACAGGGAGGAAGAAATGTACCTCAGGGTGACTATGATGGCAGAAGGCTGTGCACAGGCAGTTATGAGCGTAACAATAAAGAGGAAGATGAGGAAGGTTATAAGCGTTCCACAAGTGCGCTCACACTTGCCAGCGAGCGCATAGCCGTTCTCGTTCAGATAAGTTTTTACAATGACCACTTGCAACTCATGATTCCCTCCAGATGGAGTGATCACCTGTCTGCTTTGTACACAAGCACAGTCTGAAAAATTCCTCATCTGTAAAAAAACATACACATGCACACAATATAACAATTTTGTAATGCACTACATTTATGCAGTCATGAGCTAGAATTCTTAATTTCTTTCAGAGATGATGAGTTCAAATTGAACACATTTCACTTAACTATGCAGAATTTGAACATTCAGTCTAAACTATTTAGCGATTAAGACAATTGCTATATTCCTGGGTTTAAGTGATTTGATAGTGATACTACAAAAACACTTATTCTGTTAAGAAAAACATGACTTGGTAAAACAGACTTGCTGTTTGACTGGAAGGGTGAACGTAAGTTCGGATTCATTTAGCTTTCACTTGTGCAACAATCAACACTTATTGAAAGAAAGAGATTACTCCTGAGCTGTCATTGGAGACACCACTGCAGCCAGCCAGACAGGGGTTAAAATATGTAATTCCATCAGAACCACACACAGGAGCATACTCATGGATCCGGCAACCACAATTAACATTACAGCCACCAGTTAGGTTCCGATGGGACAGAGTCAGTGTGGGTCTGCAGACAGAGATGAAAACGAGATCAAGTGATAATGTGCACCAAGGTAGGTTCATATTATACATAAAAAAAAAAAAAAAAAAAATATATATATATATATATATATATATATATATATATACACTGTGTATATGTACTGTATATACAAAATGGATCCGCACCCCATGCAGGGTGTACCCCATCTGTACTGTACTGTACTTTAACTGTTTAGAGACAGAATTAAATAAGTATGGAAAAAAATTGTTTTTCAATACTTCACTGGGGTTTATAAGTCATGTGTTTTATACATGTAAGACTATTGATTATCCTGACGCTATTGATTATTCTGACACAAATGCAAATTAAATGTTTCCTAACTAAGTTTATAATGAATTCCTCTTTTATTAGTTACGCATTTGGATGCGGAACTGCAAATATTAAATGTTTAGAACCGGGTGTGAGAAACAGTTTCTATTAGTGCAAGAAAGCAGCGGGTAGAGAATACAGCAGCAAGTTTCAGATACCAGGCGTTTGCATAACGGAGGTTTAGGGAAACTCATACTGGGCACACCAGAAGTTAATTTGGGTATGTTTCATTGGCTAGTAAGTGGCAACATAAGTGTTGTGGTGAACGATGCAAGACGACAGATAGTGATCCCTATTTGTCACCTATGCTTAGCAGGCAAATGACATAAGGCTTTCTATACTTTTCTCCGTCTTCTTTTAAAACACACGGTTATTTTACGTTTTGACAATACATAAATAAATCGTGAATGAAAATTTTCAGGACAATTGGATACTATCAGACAGTATTAAATGACAAAATACATATACCGTATATATTAGAAAATTAACTAACTATTGCACATCTATGCCTCCTAATGAAGGGTCCGTAAAAGGTTTGGTTTAATTCTCATGAATGGTTTAGGACATGTGGCTAGAAGAAAAGTGTAACACCAATGATGATGCTGACATGAGAAGATTGTGATCCTCTTTGCAGTTTGGCGACACAATAAAAACGTTATGCTCACTTTTGCATTACTTTGCTACAGCTCTTGTATGTAGGCCACGTATGAATATGTATATTGGTACTGTGGAGAGGTTTTTTTTTGTCAACCACTATTTCTTTAATTCTCAGCGGAGCGAATTAGTCAACTGTCACATATCTATCACACAGAGACTTTTTTACAACATTAGTCACATGAGAATGTTCCCTCCATTCATTGGAGTGGGAACAACAAATGTAAATACAGATATACAGAAAGAAGATGTCCTGAACTGGTGTACTGTATATTACTATGAAAAAGTGTTATCATATTCTATTGTATCTTAATATTTTTAGGGCAGAGATTCCTTTTTTAAATAAACAATTATTTTTTAATTATTGCTGTCCATAAACAACATACGTGTACATGTATTATGCTGCATAAGAAGTAAAGCGCACAGAAAAAAAGTCTAATAACTTTATTGTTCTTACCCAGTAGTGTAGGGTATGTTGATTCCTCCTAGATTAATGCTCTCACAGCCAACAATGAAAAGTGTGGAGAAACAGAGCAGAGACACTCCGCTACAGATCATGGCCAGTTTGGCTGACTCTCTTGCTCCCAATTTCAGCTTTTTAATAATATACCCTCCCAGTACTATCCCAACACCGGCACTTGGCACAATAACCAAACCTACAGCGAGGGGGTTGAAAAAAACATTACAAGATGGTAAAAACTTACAGCACGGACAAAACACTGTGTGCTTGTGGTTATGTGTGCATGTATGTATCTGTATGTGTGCGATCAATCACCTGTGTAGATACTGGCACTTGATGCTGGAACCCCAAACTGAGACTCAATGAACTTAGGAATGAAAGTGATGAATGCTGTAACGATGGCACACTCTGCTGTGTACGACAAACTTACAAATAAAAATGTCACATTGCTTAAGATACGCAGGGCTGCCTTGGGCAAATCTAGAGGGATTAACAAAGTGATAAAAAGACAGAAAGTCAGATACAAGAAAAAAAAAAAAAACATATTGAGCTATAGAAATCATCATCTTAAAAAAAAACTAAAATCAAACCAATGTCTTTGTCTAGTGTGATAATTAAAAACCTGACATGACACACAACCCTCAGTAAATTCTACTGTCTAGATGCAAAAAAGAAACATCGAATACATAAAACATAATCTCTATATACGCAACACTGAACACTGTACGCTGAAGATTTACCTTTGATGTCTTTTCCAAAGCCAATGGAGGAAGAAACAGCTTGGCTCTTTTCCTTCATCACCTCATCATCACTTGGTAGGTCCCCCACACGCTTTTTCTTTCTGCTGCTCTTCTTGTGGCGAGGGGGAAGCTTCTTTGGAAAGCCAAACATGGGGAATATCACTAGCAGCATAGCCACAGCACAGAAAAGAAACCCACTCCACCTGAAACAGATATTGGGGAATAGAGAAAAAGAGGGCAAGGAGGAGAGGGATAGATCTTAAAAGCAGGAAGCCACCTGATAAAGATGGAGAAAGAGATAGATCATGTTGTCAATAAGAACCCATTAGCACAGAAACAAGGTAACAGAAAGATAGGTCTCAGGTTTTAAAACCCAGGCATTACAACAAGAGCGAGACAGTGAGAAGAAAAGAAATGCTGTTCATTTTTACAAATCTAATGTACGTGCAAAGACGGTGCCAAAAATCTAATAATATAATGCCATTCGCATTCATCCTATTTTATGTAGGAATGCAACAATTTAAATAACAATTTTTAACAATTTAAATTTTCTGACAGGTCCAAAATGGTGCAAAAAACAGAGTGTGAAGTGTTAAATCTGAAAGTAATAAAACAGAAGAAGGAGAAAAAAGTAGTAGTAATAGAAGATGATGATATTTTCTTATTAAGTTTATATAACTTTAAGCTTGATTACGTTTGATTAGGCTTCACATCGATCCATCAAAGCTCGCCTTGTGGTTTCAGGAAGTCTCCTCTATTGTCTCCTCTATTATTAGTTAGATGTTTGTGCGAGACAGATTCCTATATGTAAGCGTGACTCCTCCCTCTGCCAGGGACCAGGAGCTATTACTACTGAATAGTAGTCCGAAGCAAAGACTCAGAAGTGAGCACTGTTCTTAAGGCATTTACTGATCGCTGTTCTTAAGAGATCTCTCTCTCTCTCTCTCTCTCTCTCTCTAGATGTAGATCAGTAAATGCCTTCACATGCACACTGATATGATAAAATGGTCATTTATAGGGTTTAAATAATTTAATCATAATCCTAATTTTTTGAAATGCACTAAGTTGTCTGGTGTGAAGCGGGGAAACCTATTGATGTCATAATCTGTAGCTGCATTTACAATGACAGTAATATTTTACTACCAGTATATTTCCAGCAGATTAAACGCTTCACAGCAGACAGAACCATTTAAAAAAATTAGGATTATGATTAAATGATTTACATTCTGACCATCTTATCATATCAGTGTGCATGTAAACAGTTACCTGGGAATCGCTAATCAAAATTATTTCAATCAGATTGAATTAGGCTGAAGTAATATTGTCCTGGTAAATATAACTACTGACTGTCATTTTTATTTTTAAGCATTGTCTTTTCTTTTTCAAGTTTCATCAATACACTTAGCATGGCTAAAATGCCAACACAGGTTTCTATTTTGAATAACCAGCTAAACGATTACTACAATATGGAGCATGTGGCCAGCACATAGTAATGATGGTGGGTCGATAACAACGTATAATTCCGATCTTGATGGTTCAGTTTTGTGAATCAATCTGCATATAAACAAAAATCTATAACAAACACTGTTGTAAGTAGTGATGTTATTAATTAAATTATTATTTTTTTCAATTGCAGTTTGGGATAAGGACTACTTTTCTTTCCACCTTGTCGTTAGACCCATAGCTCTATGGCGCAGAGAATGGCGATATTAAGCCACAGAGAGAAACAGATTCCATGAAGTTGTCAGTTACAAAACGGCATCAAAACTAAGTATATGTTGAAGCTATTTTACTTTCATCAACAACAATGAAAAAAATTGTGTGTGGGGCAATAGCACAAACCTGATGAAACACATGAAAAACTGTGAAACACGAAAGAGCATAACAAGTTACAGCAGAAGCAACGGGTGAATGCAGGTAGATTCCCATATCTGACAGATGCAAATGCAAGCAAAAACAAATATTTTTTCTTGCAGAAAATTGCATTGTATGCTCAGAGTTGGGTAAATTCAGGAATATTGGGATAGTTTTTGTAAGTTAATTTAATAGCCGCCTGGCACATGTCTAAAATGACATATTTAAAAATGTACAGTACTGTGCAAAAGCCTTAGGCACCATATTAAACACTGTACCAATTTTGTTATATATGCTTATCATGTTTGCATAATTATATACAAAATTTCCATATATAATTTAAAAATTATATATTTAGCCAACATCACATGGCTACTTAAGTGCAAAATTTTATGTGAGGAATGTAGCTCTTTTTCAGAGACAGGTTACATAGAGTATAAATCAGTTTTCTTGGTTTTTATTTTAATTATTAAAATCATCTGCATGTGGCTCATACGGTAGCTCAATGCTTGTTCTTTTCTTTAGTGGACTTCCCCATAAAAGAAAATCTACACTTTCCTTTAAGCATGAAATAAACTCAAAATACAAATTTTGAAATACAAAATTTGGAAATACAAAATTGAGAAGGCAAATAATGTTTCTTTTTCCTTTTTGCCAATTGTGAGATGGTGTAAAAGTATGAGACTTTTTTTTTTTTTTGCTTCTGACATGTTTGCATCATCATCATGTTAAAAGCTCAGTCTATGGCAAGTCTGAACTGCCTGGCTGAGGAAACAGCGAATTCAACAGAGTTCATGATACAACATTAATAATCCACTGTCATGTTGTATAAGTCAGAGACAGATTTAGGTACGAACGACATGGGCATGATCCCAGTGCGGCATCCTGCCAAGACAGGGCACACAAAGACAAAAAAAAATTTGGGGACATTTGTATGATCAGTTTTCTCCTGCTTATCTGCATGTCACTGAAACCATGTCACTTTACCAAGTCAACTTGTCAGAGTGGGTGTCCCAATTCTAGTTTGTAAGCAATGCAGGCTAATTGCCTAGAAAGGTCTCCCACTTACATTAGAAGTGCAAGATGGTGTGGCTACTAGGCGGATGATACTAGATGACAGACTGGGGGAGTGGGGGCCTCCATGAAATAACCTAATAATTAACTTAATAAAATCAACCACACTGAATTATGCTATGAAACAGACCCCAGATCACTCGCAATACTGTGAAATTTAGACTACTATGGGATAATTTAAAAAACAAGCATTTTATTCTGGCTTGTCTAAAATCATTAGGAATATTATAAAACCAGTCTGCACACCATCAAGATAAACTGGTTTAGTCGTGACTATTAGTTGACAGTGTTTGGGTGATGAGTAATGTACTGATGGCAGTTAAGAAAAAAGAAGAAAAAAAAGAGAAAAGAAGGTATGCAGCTATGTTATCTAGTTCTGAGGACAATATCATCCTTTAATGATAACTGTAATGATGAGTACAATAACACTGCAATTTGTTAACCTACTGTATGTTACTAGCTTCAGATATAATTTTACATGGTTTTACCTAATAATAAATGTAGCCATATGATTACTAGTGTTGGGTGTAACGTGTTACAAAGTAAGACGCGTTAGAGTACTTGGATTACTTTTTTGATGTATCGATTTAGGTCCGCCCTTTAAGTACTCGGTTATTTAGACAATTTATGTAAGCCGTGAGTCAGACAGCAGGCATTCCCAATTCATTATTGTGTGAAAGTCGTCCTACAAGCCCCACCCCCTTGCATGAGGAATCACAAAGGAGTTTTTATTTTCGCAATGGAAACGTACTCGAACTAGTTACTTTTATCAGAAAGTAACGCTGTAATGTAACTGATTACTTTTTAAAGACAGTCATTTTGTAATGTAATTAGTTACTTTAAAAAGTAACACTGATGATTACAAACTAACTAGCACAATACTCACTGTGATGACATCATAAAGATTTACGCTGATATTTTATATTTTTTCCAATATATATTTTTTTTCAGTGCCTACTCTTAGAATTAGTCAACTGTGTTGTTCAAAATCTCTGAATAAAACATTAAAGCAGATTTGTGCTTTTTTTATTTGTGGGGTGCTAAACAGGAGTTCGTCCAGGGTGCAATACATGCTAAAACTACAACTCTATTCAGCCCTACTTTAGTGCCAGACATGCTGATGGTGTGCTGATGGTGTGCATAAGGGTGCAATTCCTGCCCAATTTCCACCTGTTTCAGTTGTGGGAAACTTTAACTGCTTGTGTTTTATAATCTATATGCATTAACAGATTTGTGCCAGTCGTTTAATGAGGTAAATTTTTTCTGATAAAATTTTTTTATGGAATTTTATACAATTATTTTCACTCATTTCATTGAAGGCTCACTATGCTTCTAAAAGAATGTTTCCCCATATGCAATGTGTCACATATCATTTGTGGTTTTTAGTGTTTAGTCTGTGAAAGTGTTAACACAATAATTACACTCAGCTGTAGACCAACACAACTAGTTTAATACAATCACAGCAAGTGCTTTTTTTATGGTGCCAGTTGAACTGTAACATTCACCGACTGCAGTGAGAAAGCGTAGCCCAACTGCAGTGTCACCCTGGCAAGTTGCCTCACTGGGGAACTGCTTATATTGCCCATATCCAAATCTGCCTCTGAGATTAATATATGTTAAGAGAGTCTTTTTGTGTCTCTCACCAGTTTCCTACAAAACGTGGGTCATTCTGGTCAATGTTCACAACAGTGTTTGGGTCCACGTAAAACCCAATCAGAACTCCACCCAGCAGGTAGCCAGCAGCCGGACCTAGAGCTCCCATTACATACATGATTGCTTACACACCCAGACATACCCATATCAACCAACACACACATGCATACAGTACACGCACACACATACGTACACATTACTGATGTATTTTATTTAGATAATTACTACAGTATATGCTAATAACATGCTAATGAAAAATTGAAATGGAGCAAGTCTAAATTTGTAACGTCAGAATAATTCTGCTACGCTTTATTTAATACAGTGGCAAATTAAAATATGATTAATACTATTTTAGTCTATTGCACTGGAATTTTTGTTTACATTTCACCACAATGTGAAACAGAGCAGAGATTTACTATTACCATATCCAAAATACAATAATTTGGCAAAAGGAAGGAAGGCACCTTACATTCTTGTTGGCAAAGGGTTAAACTTTTCAGTATTTCATACAGTTTACAACAATTAAACAGATTTCAGAATATTACTTATTAAATACCATATTCTTGTTACAAATAAAGTGCTTAATATTCTAGACACTTCAATTTAAACACCTATATTTCCTGGTCAGTAATACTGTGAGTGAAAAGCAAAAGCAAAAGTGAGTCTTCATTTCATTAACACATCAGTGCCTGATCATTTAAAAAAAATTAAAAAAGATTAAAAAGAATTTAGCTACACAAAAAACTAACAGACAATCAAAAAAGCTAGTTAAGACAGATCTGTGTTTCTTACCCAAGTATAGTGATGCATTCTCCTTTTTCACATTGTCGTCCAAGTAGGTGGGTCCAAGCGTGTAAATTGGTGTGGACCCCATGCCAATCAAAATCTGAGCGCAAATAAACAGTGCAACATACAGAGCATGCTCAGTGCCTTCCTGGTCCCGTGGACATGCCTCTGGTCCATCTCTTCTACTGCTATTGGTAATAGTGCAAAGCCCCCCTCCGCGTCCTGTAGTGTTCAGCTGCTCTAGCTGATAAGGTGGAGAGATAAAGTGCGGGAGGGAAAAAAGTGCAGCACCCACAGCAATGACCATTCCGCCTATGGCAAGCCAGCGTGGCCGCCGGCCACGTCCACCGAAGTAGCTGATGAAGACGACAATGAGGAGACTTCCTATGTCAAAACAGCTGACAAGTAGACCAGATTCGGAACTACGCAGACTGTAGCGCTTTTCTGAAACACACAGATTGCAGCAGTAGTAATAATGAGGCTCTAAACCTTACTGTAGTTCACTGGTGTCCACAACAATCTAAAAAGTAGCAGGGTGGTTTGCAGGTTTTTCATTCTTACTGGTGACCCAGTGTCCTGCAAATTATAAAGAATTTTTACCTTAAACCTCTGACTTATTTCTACTGCAAATTTGACCTAGTAATGTGTATTAGAATACCTAATCAACTATTTGAGGCACGAGCATTTAAATGCTATACTGAAATTTTTGTATTGCAATCTGGGGAGTTTAGAGTCCGAGTCACAACCTTGAACTCTTTATCTGCAGGCTGTGATGCACTGGATGTTCTGATACCTTCCTGTTGTGCATTGACTGTTTTTCGGTTGTTTGTGCTGCTTTGGGTTTTCTTTTGGGATTGGGCCGGGCAGGCTGGTCTTCAGTCCGACAGATAGGTTAATGATCCTGTCATCAGTTTATGGGTATATAATTGATAATGGTGTTAATATTATGACTGATCGCCATATAAACATTTTCTAAGAAAAATAGTGGCAAACTGGCCATGGTATTCTAAACACAAAAGGTTTGCACAAAAAGGTGTTTATTAAAAAAAGAATTTTTATACCTTAAGAATAGTAACAGTTATATCTGCAGCAAATAGCGCAAACAATGGTTCTTTCATATACTGTAAGCGATATTTAAAGAATTTCTTGAAAACATTAATGCCATTATTTATATGAAATGCTACAGCAATAACTTGTCATTCACCTCAGGGTATGATAGCCAAATCTGAGTTTATACAGGGTGACATTAAATTAACATGGCTACCCACAGCTTCAGAAATTGTAAACTGTTTTTCAGTTGTAGTTTTTGTTGGCTGACTCAGTTTCCCAGAAGGCACCTCGGTCAGGTGATGCGAGTGCACACCTGAGCCGAGGTAGCCATTAATCTTACTATAAATAGCGGATAAGTCTGGGAAACTGGGTCGAGCATTATTAGTTTAACTACTGTCATTTGTGTGGGCATTTTGTTTTGTTTTGTTTTGTTTTGTTTTGTTTTTTGTTTAGTTTATAATTTGATTTGAGTTGACTTGGGCTCTCATATTGGCAATGTTTCTGTATATGTTCTGTGTATCTGTGGTTGTGGAGCTGATGCAGTCATGTCTTGTGTGGTGTGAGTATTGTGGTTATGTCCCCCTGTTTCTTGTGTGTTTAGCTAGAGCCAGGTAAGTAGCTAGGTGTGTGTTTGGCTAGGAGTATGTTTAGCTAAAATCTATGTTGAGCTAACTAGCATGCTTCTAGCCATAGCCCCTTTGTGTCTCTATCTGTGCTGTGTTTCCTGCCTCCCTAGTTCCCCAGTGAGCCTTTGTGCGTCCCCTAGCCTAGTCGCGGGGGTGCGTCCCCTAGCCTAGTCGCGGGGGTGCGTCCCCTAGCCTAGTCGCGGGGGTGCGTCCCCTAGCCTAGTCGCGGGGGTGCGTCCCCTAGCCTAGTCGCGGGGGTGCGTCCCCTAGCCTAGTCGCGGGGGTGCGTCCCCTAGCCTAGTCGCGGGGGTGCGTCCCCTAGCCTAGTCGCGGGGGTGCGTCCCCTAGCCTAGTCGCGGGGGTGCGTCCCCTAGCCTAGTCGCGGGGGTGCGTCCCCTAGCCTAGTCGCGGGGGTGCGTCCCCTAGCCTAGTCGCTGTGTTTCTGTGCCCCAATTCCCTAGTGTGTGTTGAGCTATTAGGTAAGTGTAGCATAGTGCATGTTGGGGCTAAGGACATGCTTAGCTAGGTAAATGTGTAGCTGATTGCCATGTCTTTAGCCCTAGTCCCGTCTCTCTCTTTGTCCCTAGTCTCTACGTGTCTCCCCTGTATCGTCGGGTGTCTTGTCGTGTCCAGTTTCAGCTCCACGTGTAGTTTGTGTGTCCTGTTACGTGTTAGTCGTCCTTCTGCCTGTGTCTTACCACAGGATGTGTGTTAGTCTTCCTTCTGCCTGTGTTTCGCCACAGGACGTGTGTTAGTCGTCTTTCTGCCTGTGTTTCGCCACAGGACGTGTTAGGCACCCTTTAGCCTGTGTTCCCCACTACCAATCTCAAACCTAGTGTAACAGGTATTAGTGCCTGGTAGTGTCCCTTTGTCTGTGTCCTGCCAGAGAGACCGTGCTTAACCCCATTTTATTAAGTATTGTTTGAGTTTGTTTTGTGTCTTTATTATTATTGTGACAACTCTGATTAAAAAACTCTTTTTTTTTTGTTAAAATCCCCTCTGCCTTTATGCCTGCTCTCTCCGCCCATGGTGATCAAAATCCGCCAATACACCCCAATCGTGACAGAAATAAACTAAATAAAACTACTTTAAAACCTTTTAAATCTAATTTGCTGTAGATACAGGTAGTAGCTTTAGAACAGTCATAAATTGTTTATTTAATTTAAAACACAAGTTGGAAATGATGTAATTCTGACGGACAAATTAGGTTGCTTGGGATGGAATGCTGAATTATATTTTAAATAAATGTGTTGATCTGACTCATATGAAAATGATAAATGCCATATCTCAGAAGTGGTATTTAAACATCTTGCTACAAGTCCTTATTCTTCTTTGTCTTTCGGCTGTTCCCTTTCAGGGGTCGCCACATCGAATCACCTGCCTCCATCTAACCCTATCCTTTGCATCCTCTTCTCTCACACCAACTAACTTCATGTTCTCTCTCACTGCATCCATAAATCTCCTTTTTGGTCTTCCTCTAGACCTCCTGCTTGGCAGTTCCAACCTCAGCATCCTTCTACGGATATATTCACCATCTCTTCTCTGAACATGTCCAAACCAGCTCAATCTGGCCTCTCTGACTTTATCTCCAAGTCCTTATTATTGTGCTGCTTATTTCTTTAATTTGAACTGAACTGAATTAATGGAGAAAAATCGCCTAGCATTAGTCAAAACTAGTTACAAAGCTCACATAACTGAACACCCAAATGATATTAATTTATCATATATGATATTGAAATATAAATTTGAATATGCATGCTATAACAACCCATCAAGTTTTGCATGATTAAATTATGTTTTAAAAGCTTTTACGACCTACAACTGGTCTCCGATCATGGTTGCGTGTCCTGGCAAATGTTGCTTGACCTTAGTGCAGCTTTCGACACCACTGATCATACTACTTTTCTTGATGTATTATAAAATGATGTTGGAGTGGGGGGAACGGCTGTCTCCTGGCTCAGGTTATTTAAGGGATCGATTTCAGTTTGTAGATGTAAATAGTGACTGTTCTTTGCCTTAGTAAGGTAAGATTTTGTGTTCCACAAGTTCTATTTTAGGCCCACTGATTTTTCTTTATTACATGTGTTAAAAAAATTACGCCTAGTTTAATATAACTCTTTATAAGTCTTACTCATGTATTTATCTATTAAATCTTGCACAGACTCACAATGTGGTATTCTTGTCTCTGGAAAAGCTGCTTAAAATATTCCACAAACTAAATCCATATATTTCTCGCCAGCTTTTTAAACATGCTCCACTTAAAAAAAAAAAAATTAATTCATAAAAAAAAAATAAAAAACAAAGAACAGAGTGGGGAGACTTTGTGAATAAGACTATGCCTAATCTGGGTAATGTAATTTGCAAACGTGATATAAGGTTCCTCTGCTACACTGATGACATTAAGTTGCATATTTAAACAAAGCCAGATTAGTAACACCATCTTAATTATGATGAGAAATGTGTAAAGGCTCTTGAACATCGGATGTTTAGTAATTTCCTTTTCATTAATTTTGACAAGACGGAGGTACTGGTACTAGGACCACATGCAGCTAGAAACATTCTGATTACATAGTAACGCTGGATGGCAATTATCTTTCATGTAAAACGGTAAAAGTCCTTAGTTGTTGTTGTTGTTGTTCTACCACTGAGCCACCAGTGCAAAGTCCTTAGTGTGATTATTAATTTATTTCTTTAATGAGAAGCCCGTGTAGGTAATATTACTAGGATAGCCTTCTTTGATCTCAGCAATATTGCTAAGATAGGCTATATAATGTCATTATATGATGCAGAAAAACTGAGTTGTTTCTTCATTACCTTTAGATTGGCTTACGCCTTATTGTCTGGACGTCCCAGTATGTTGATAAACAAGCTCTAGTAAGTCCAGAATGAAACAGCCAGAGTCCTTACTAAAAGCAAAATATATAAGCGCATCTCCCCTATCTCTTCCCCACTGCAGTGTCTGCCATTAATATTTTGCATTAATTTAAAATACTACTATTAAAATAACCTATAAAGCATTGAATCTTCTCATACAGACCATTACACACAGGTACTGTGAATATTAAAGGCTAGAGCAGAAGGGAAAACCTTTCTCTTACTAAGCTCACAGTAAGCATACCTAATTATGTAGGTCTCTCTTGGGTGCACCTGCTCATTCTCTCGTTATTTTTATGTTATGGAATTGTACTTTTTGACCATACAACACAGTTACAAAAGGATTATATTTATGAATGAGCTTTCCAGCATCACCCAATGGAGGCTAGGCTCCCTTTAGAGTTTGGTACCTCTCAAGGTTTCTTCCTAACATCATCTCAGGCAGTTTTTACCTGGCCACTGTCACCTCCAGGGTCAGGGTTCGATTCCCGGCCAGACTCGATTCCCGTCTCTGTGTGCATGGAGTTTGCATGTTCTCCCTGTGCTTGGTGGGTTTTCATCCGGGTACTCCGGTTTCCTCTCACAGTCCAAAGATTGCCCGTACAATGTGTGTGTATGTCTGTGCGCCCTGCGATGGATTGGCACCCTGTCCAGGGTGTACCCTGCCTTGTGCCCTATAAGACTCCTGGGATAGCCTTCAGACCCATGTGACCCTGAATACAGGATTAAGTGGTAATGACGATGAGTGAGTGATATCATCAGTAGGGAACTTTAACAGTCTTAGCATTATGGTTTAAAAAGCAGTAAATATATTATTAAACGTGGTATAGAGGGAAAATGTGATATTAGGAAGGCTAGCTAATGGGGCATAAAAAGGAATGTCTAAGGACAATAGATTAAGAACATAGCTACTTGAAAAGCTACTTTCACATAAGGCAAAATTGATTCGTACCGTGCCCAGGTACAATTGTTCATATTCCCCTCTCCACTGCTAATCAGCTCCCATATTAATAATATTGTTCTGTACCCAAATACTCTTGCATATTCACCCTAAAAATTTCAAGCATGACTCTTTCACCTGCTTTCCTACTTTATCAGCTAGTGTAATTCAGAGAAGGAGTATGGCTCGTGTTGCACGTACACAGAGATACTGGATGTGACAGATGACACTGATGACATCATGTTCTCAACAGCAGACCACTTCCGTGTTTAGGTAAAATTTGTTTCTATATTTGACTTGATCCATGTCCATGTACCGTGTTCAAGATCTTTTCAAATAGACTCAAGCTTGTTACCCTGATCCGTGCCCAGGCTCAATACACCATGTTCATATTACTCAATCGTCCCAGACTTTGTCCTGGAATCTGTGCCACAGCTCATAGTGTGAACGTGCTCATAGCATCTCACATCTGAAATATGCTAACAACCGAATATCCATAAGTTTAGTTTTTTTTCCAAATGGAACATTTTTTTAATGTTCATGCAATATAATGCGAGAAAGAGTAGATTGAATTCCAGGAAGCCTGATACCTAATTAGTGAATTTCAGCTATGTCAGGGCCTTAGAGTGCAGTAAGATATCAATCAATCCACGAATCAAGCTTCCTGGAATGCTAGGACCATAGCAGACTATATGAGAGCAGGAAGAGGGAAAATGAAGATCTTAAAATAAGTAGAGAAGCTGGTGGCTGAGGCAGACCTGCTAAAAGGACAAAAGCAAGAAGTAATAAGCAAACATGAGTGGCTATAATTCTATATTTCCGCTCAGGTTCCAACATAAACAGATTAAATGAAAACTAAAACTACAACACTTTTAAGATGTGAAAATGGCATAAGTGTAAAATGTTTTCTGACTATATATCAGTGCTGTAAGTTTTCTGATATCGTGATGTAATGATTTTTTACGCATTTAACGGTTTGCATTAAACATTATGAAGGTATAAAGTAATAAAAACAAGAATGGAAGCTAAAGTCAAAGAGAGAGAGAGTGTGTGTGCAGGCGCTTTACCTATAGTGGTGATGACGCTGCTGAGGTAGCCGGACACCATGAGCGACTGAATGAACGTGAGGTAACACATGTAGAACAAGAAGCAGCGCGAGTCCGAGAACAGCACGCGCAGGTAGCGCCTGAGGGACACGCGCGCCAACTGTGCGGGGATCACCGCAGCGATCCGGCGGCTCCTCCCTGCCACACCGCCCGCGTCCCCGCTCGACGAGTTGAGAGACTCCTCCGCTTTGGACGAGGAGCTGACATCTGCGCCTTCTGGCGGGGGGTGTTCAGGCCCGTCTGTTTCTAAAACTTGTGTCTCGTTGAGCGTAGGTAGGCTTTTCGATTTCTGCGCCTGGGCAGAGTCCTCACACGGATAAGGCAGAGGTTTGACACACGCTCCATCCACACCGTCTTTACGATCCCAGGAAGCCATTCTACAGCAGGAGGGGATGCTTTCTAGGATTTCTTTCTAAAAAAATCTTTCTTCGGCTAGATACAGTTTGTCATCACTGAAAATATTTGCCATATACAATTACCTGTCTTCTGTAGCTTAACAAGCCGGAGGTGACTGCGTTTGCATGAAGTCCAAACCCAAACGGGTGGAGGAACTCATTTAATAGCTTGTGAAGGACAGTGCATCGGTAGCGATAGCGATGCTGTCATTCTAAAAAATAATCACGGTGACCGACTAATAACATCTCAAAGATTTGCTTTCATATTAGCACGATAGCACAGACTAACCAACACAATAGATCTAACCAGATGCCCTTATATAGGCAAAGGGAAGGAAAGTCAGATTATACCGACACAAAGCATGCCCATCATGCAGGAGTCTATACTACATACAAAAACACAACGTACATTCATTCTTCAAACACACATATCACAGCTAACATCACAGCTAACATCACAGCTACGTCTCAGTGCCGAATAAACCCACTGTAAACCCTTTAACTGGTGTGTTCAGAGGCGACGGTACTGCACCCCCACAGCGCAGCAGTTTAGCGCAGTTAGCATGCTCCAAGTGAGCTCACCGCAAACGTCCCGACAAAACAACACAAACGCGCCCGTGCACTACCGGTGAAGCCGACCTCTCCTCTCAGCACGCAAGGTTTCAGTCGCATAATAGACATTTTTCTCGCCACATCACAATACAGAATATGTGTCTCCGTGCGATATGTCCTTGGTAAGCAGGGGTCGCATGAATTGCTGTTTACGGTGCATCGTACTCACTGCGGCGTTCAGTCAATTATGTGGAAAGCCAATGGTATCAAATCATGTTGGTTTTCCGCGTTGACATACTGCATTACCAGTCCAGTGCCCTGCATCGTTTAGTGTTTCCCTGCCCCCAGTGCAACTAATTGAATTAATTAATCAGCTAATTAACAGGATTTTCTAAATAGAAGTTCTGATAAAGCAGGTAAAACTAATATTTGCAGGACAGAGGGTCCTTTTTAGAAATTTAGTTCAAAAAGTCAAACTTGTACATTATATAGATTCATTACACACACACTGATATATTTAAAAAATAGATATTTTATTTTATTTTGATGATTATGGCTTACAGATAACTAAAACCCTAAATTCACTATCTCGGAAAATTAGAATATTACTTAAGACTAATTAAAAAAAAAGATTTTTAAACACTGTGATGTTGGACTACTGAAAAGTATGAACATGTACTTCACTCAATACTTGGTCGGGGCTCCCTTTGCATGAATTACTGCAGCAAAGCAGCGTGACATGGAGGCGATTCGTCTGTGGTACTGCTGAGGTGTTATGGAAGCCCAGGTTGCTCTGATATAGGCATTCAGCTCTTCTGTACTGTTGGGTGGTCTGGTGTCTCACATATTCCTCGTTACAGTACCTAATAAATTGTCTATGAGGTTTTGATTGGGGGAGTTTGCTGGCCAGTCAAGCACAGGAATACCACGGTACTTAAGCCAGGTATTTGTACTTTTGGCAGTGTGGGCAGGTGTCAAATTCTACTGGAAAATAACATCAGCATCTCCATAAAGCTGGTCAGCAGAGGGAAGCATGAAGTGCTCTAAAACTTCATGATACATGGTTGCGCTGACCTTGGACATGATAAAACACAGTGGACTAACACCAGCAGATGACACGGCTTCCCAAACCACTAACTGTTGTACACCTTACACTGGACCTCAAGCAACTGGACTCTCCTCCCTTCCTCCAGACTCTGGTACCTTGATTTCCAAATGAAATGCAAAATTTAACTTGTACAACCATGTATGTGACAAATAGAATTCTTGAAATCTTGAATTCCATCTGAAAAGAGGACTTTGGCCCACTGAGCAACAGTCCAATCCTTTTTTTCAAGTCCAGGTAAGATGCCTCTGACGTTGTCTCTGGTTCAAGAGTGACTTAAGACAAGGAATGTGACAGTTATATCCCATGTCCTGGATACTGTATGTTTGCGCATGGTGGCTCTTAAAGCTCTAACTCCATCTGCAGTCCCCTCCTTGTAAATCGCCCCCAAATTTTTGAATGGGCCTCATTTTACAGTCCTCTCAAAGCTGCAGTTATCCCTGTTGCTTGTGCACCTTTTTATATCCCTTTTTTCCCCTTCCATTTAACTTTCCATGAATGTGCTTGAATACTGCACTCTGTGAACAGACAGCCTACTGAACTAGACTGAGAGACCATTTAAAGGCTCAGGGAACCTTTATAGGTGTTTTGAGTTAATTAGCTAATTATAAAGTGACACCAAGAGTCTCTAATATTGACAATTTTCACAATATTCTTATTTTCTGAGATACTGAATTTTGGGTGTTTATCTGTTGTAATCCATAATCATCAAAATTAAAAGAAATAAACTACTGAAATATATCAGCCTGTATATCAGCCTGTATATTAGTCAGTATAATGAATCTATACAGTATAATATATGAGTTTTACTTTTTGAATTGAATCACTCTAATTTCTAATTTATTGAGATGCACCTGTACAGTATCCAATTTTTAACATGAAGGCTAAAAGAAGAGGCACAAAAAGTGGATATGCAATATACTGCATGCAGCGAATTGGGGTGCTAAATTAAGGGGGCACCAATACAAGCATGGAAAAAATACACACACTAAAGCTTGTGGCTATGATATAATTAGTGTAGTGTTTCCCACACATAGTTTCCTTGGGCGGGCCGACCTAGGTACTGTATATTGACAGCTGCCCAAGTATATTTTCTGATCCTTTTTATCTGTTTTATTAATTTGTCTCGTGCTGGAAGAATAAACAGGTACATGAGAGCTACTAATTAATCGATCGGTAAAAAAGATTAAAAAGGGCGGGAAACAGTTTTTGCACTGTTAACGGCTCTTCTTTATAAAACCCAGGAAGATTAATACAACTCAACAGCACAGATTCGTGTGCCAACAGAGCACTAGTCAATTACTGACAGAAAACTGCTTATGCAGAAGTCCTGCCAGTGTTTGTCGATGGATGAGGCTTCAGACATTAAACCCAACATCATTGGGTTTTCTGATATGTCATGGTGAACTGAAGAAAGCATTATTTTTAAAATGTGTAAATTGTGCTGCTACCAGAATATGGGAATGATGCAAAAATGCAGAACTCACAAAATGTGTAACTTATTATTATTAGTGGTACTTGCAAAGCGAAGCACTACTATTGTTATCTCACAGGCTTGCAAAGCAAAGCACTACTATTGTTATCTCACAGGATTTTTTTTCTTTTCTTCTTCTTATTCTTCTTCCTTACAAAAGTTTGGCGCATAACTAGTTCTGCACCTTTTGTCGTAGAGCCAAGAATGAGGTGTCAAATCGTACGGCTTATTCAGGAATGGAGTGCTGTGACTTTTCTAAGGGGTGGGCGCCCCAAAAATAGACTTAACATTGACGCCCACAATAGGCTATGACATCATAGTTATGACATCATAGATATATCTATGATACCACAGCAAGCACCACTCACATTTTCTTCAGGAAATGTGCCTCTCTAGTTATTATTATTATTTTTATCATCAGTGCCCAAGAACTATAACATCAACATGATAATGACATGACCATGACATCATCGCCATCACCTGTGACCTTCAGACTGTAAAGCCCTGAAGAGGTTGGTGAGAACCACCAAACAAATCATTGGTATTCAGCTACACACCATGGAGAGTAAGATTTACAAAAAACACTGTCTGCAAAGGGAAAGAATCTAGATCCAAGATACCTGTCACCCAACCATGGACGATTCACCCTTTTTCCTTTGGGCAGGCACTACAGGTGCCTCAACAGCTGCAGAAACAGACTTAAAAATAACTTCTTTTTTCTTTTAGCTGAAACTGCACTGAACGACTGATCATGAAATGTTACCCACTACACTACTGCACTTTCAGTCTATATTGCACTGCTTTAACTGCAATGCATCTATGCACATCCATAATTTGTTATCACCACACTCTATATGTTTCATCCATAAGTATTGTGCATATACTGCATTATTATAGACATTGATTTACTGTTGTCCTGTCAACTGGAAGCACCTTTTGACCACCTCAACTCCTCCCTGAAAACTACACAACATTCCTCCTTTTTCAACTTCCACCACTTTGTCCTCTGCTCTGCTTTTGTCCTCATCACCTTCCTCACCACCACTGATCTTTTTCAGATTACAACATCAACACAAGATGTAGTTCACCTGAGTGCTTCTGTCTCTGCTCTTATGTGTCACCCTATGTTTCTGCCTCTTTTGGAAGAAAGTATTCACCACTGACATGTAGACAGAAAATTTTCAGAGACTGGTTTTGGGTCCTCCAATGTATGAAACGTAAGGAGATCATTGATAGGTTTTGTCTGTACATTGCTCAGAACTCACTCTTTCTTTTATTTATATAGATATGTACAGTATATAGTGTTAACCACACGTTATCTTTTTAGTGTCTTCTCCAAGTCACAATACATACATAAGAGACACTCATACCCTCATTTTACTACATTTGTTATATATTGTAAATAAGCCACTTGTGCACTTCTGGTTTGATGATAAGTGCATCTAACCTCTCTTAGGCTATGTTTACACTGTCAGGTAAATGTGACCCAATTCTAATTTTTTGCTCATATGTGACACATATCGGATATGTTCTATGTCCATGTAAACAGAAAAAAAACGCATGCATTCCGATATTTCGAGATCGGTTTCAGGCCTCCTTCATATGTGGAAATAAATCAGATATGTGCTAATGTGATTGTTGTGTACACAGACAGATCGGATTTCCAGAGTCATTGTGTTCTGTATGTCATTAAAACTGCGTCTTCTTAGCGGTTTAATGACGTAATGTTATTCTCTGGTGGAAACGCGTGTGGCAGGTGACATGGAAAAGGAAAAGCACCCAGCCACCACCCCCCTTTTTAATGCTTATTTGGGCTAAATAACATTAAGAAATCAGTATTTGGTGAATGAAATATATGCACAGGCTGCAATTATGCCGTTTTTTTCTCCTCCTCCATTTTAAAACCATGGTGACGTTTCGCGAACTTTGCATATATCGCAGAGCGTCAAGCATATTTTACCTTCGTCTATCTTGGCTAATGTGGAGCGCAAGAACCTCCCTTTAAGTATGCACGATGGAAGACTTCCGGTTGAGCGTTGATGGAGTAGGACGTGAGTTTGGGAGCTCCCACCGATTTTGATTAAATTGTTATTCATTTGCGCTTTTTGGCCATAATTTTAGTCCTGTTTTATTCTTTAGTTCGTTGAGTTGAGAGGTTTTACTCGGGACTGCGTAAAATGGCAGCAAAAAATATTAAAACTCGCAGTACTATTCAAACACAACTGAGGCCTAGTTTGCAAGCCGCGACCACATCCTCGAGTGAGTCGTCACCTGTAAAGCCCCCCTCGAGCCAAGCTAATCCGGATATGGATGCTCTTAAAGTCGAGTTGTTAGCCTCGCTGAGGAAAGATATCGCCGATATTTTTAAAAAAGAACTTCAGGATACTCTCGGTGATGTTTTGTCTACTATTAAGTTCGACTTGCAAGCGGTGAAAACGCAGCTGGCGATCGATAAAGCCGCTAATGATGCTATCGTGTCCGAGCTAAAAGGTACGGTCAGGGAGATGGAGCACGCGCTTACGGTGTGCTCGGACGACATAGCCGAGATGAAAAATACTATCAAGTGCCTCACAGCTAACGTAACCAAGCTGGAAAATAAATGTGAAGACTTGGAGTCTAGGTCGCGCCGTAACAATGTTAGGATAGTGGGAGTACCGGAGGGCCCTGACACGTGCACCACTGCGGCCGTGGCCTCCTTGCTAAAGGAAGCCTTTAATCTGGAGAAGGAGCCGCTTTTGGATCGTTCCCACAGGACCCTCCAACCCACACCTAAGCCCGGCGACCGTCCACGAGCCATTGTATGCAGGTTTCATTACCACACTGACTGTGTTGACATTTTACGTCGCGCTAGAGAACGCCGACAGATTAAAGTTGGAGACCAGACCATCTCAGTCTTTCCTGACTACACTGCTAAGATAGCACGCGCTCGGGCTGCATTCAATACGGTCAGGCAGCAACTCCGTGGCATTGAAGGTGTTCGGTACGGCCTGTTTCATCCAGCACGACTTCGCATTACATATAAGGGTGTTGAGAAGAACTTTGTGTCAGCGGAGGAAGCCAGTGATTATGTTAAAACTGTGATTTCTGGGTGAGCCTCAACAGCCCTTCAGTTTGGTGTATAATCCTGTTAAGTGTTTACAGTCTCATTAGGGTTAACGCTACATGCGCATTTTTATTTATTATTATTTTAACTGTGTTGCTCTAATTACCGTACTGTTTGTTTGCTTTTTTTTATTCACACTTTTATATAATAAGACTAAATCGTATATTATACTCTTGTACTCTGGATTAGTCCAGCACAATCTTTTCTATGCTTACTGCATCTATTTGCACAGGACTCGTTTATTTGTATTTTTACGTATTTTTATTTTTTTAATTTAACGTGTTTATAGTTATACGCACACTGTTATACATTGTGGAAGTCGGTGGGAGTTTTTTTTTTCTCTCTCTCGCTTTTGTTTGTTTTTGTTTGGGCTCCGGTTAGTCCATTCACTTCGGTGGATCATTTTTGCTTTTTTGGGGAACACTGCTGTCTCCTTTGTTTTGTAATGTGGAGACTTTGGGTGTATTTGTGTTTAGCGGTATGTGGGGGGGGTGGGGGTGTCCCATTTCGGCTCTTTACGACCACTGGCATTTTGGCTGTTGCGTTTTTTTTTTATTTACTTATTTTTATTTTTTTTGAATGGTTAGTGGCAATATAGGTCCCAGCATTGCTGGGTCAGGCACGCCTCTTAGATTCATTAGTTGGAATGTCAGAGGTATGGGTAACCCTGTTAAGAAATCTAAGGTTTTCACACACTTGAAACGTTTAAATTCTGATATAGCATTTTTACAGGAGACTCATCTTCGCATTAAAGATCATTATAGGTTATATAGCCCTTGGGTAGGTCAGGTCTTTCACTCAAACTTTAATTCGAAAGCTAGAGGAGTTGCCATTCTCATTAATAAGAAAGTTCAATTCTCATCGACCAATGTTATCGCTGATAGGAATGGTAGATACATCATTGTTGCCGGTACCCTAATGCAAAAAAAAGTTTTGTTGGTAAATGTATATGCCCCAAATTTTGATGATGCTGAATTCGCTAATAGATTGCTGAGTAACATCCCCTCCTTGGACACCCATTTGCTGATCCTCGGTGGAGATCTAAATTGTGTTTTTGATCCCATCTTGGATCGATCTAATCCTCGTAATCTGACTCCATCATCTATGTCTAAAATATTTTCAGATTTTATGAAAGAGAACGATCTTATTGATCCATGGAGATTTCGCAACCCCTCAATCAAAAAATTTTCTTTTTTCTCTCAGGTGCATCATTCTTATTCCAGGATTGATTACTTTTTTATTGACAGAACTCTTAATTCATGTGTTAATTCTTCTGACTATTCTGGTATTGTAATATCTGATCATTCACCTCTGCTAATGGATATTCAACTTTCTACCTATAAACGTAGCCCACCACTTTGGAGATTTAACTCTCTTCTTCTGGCAGATAAAGAATTTTGTGAATTCATTTTAAGTTCTATTGAGGAGTTCTTATCCTTCAATCAAAATGACTCAGTCTCATATTCTCTGCTATGGGAGACACTTAAATGCTACCTGAGAGGTCAAATTATTTCTTATTCTGTTCTTGCTAATAAAAAGAATAATGTCAGGCTTAAAGAACTTACATCTGCGATTAGTAACCTTGATCAAAGTTATGCACTCAACCCTTCTCCAGAATTACTGAAGCAGCGTCTTGATTTGCAAGCAGAATTTAATCTAATGTCAACTAAAGAGGCAGAGCGCTTGTTACTACGCAGTCGTGGCTCATATTATGAATATGGCGACAAGGCAAGTCGCTTGTTGGCACATCAGTTACGACGACAAGCCACTTCACGTTTAATACCTAGTATTAAAAACACTTATAACACGATTACCACAGATCCCTTGGAAATTAATTCTATCTTTAAAGCATACTACGCTTCTTTATATAAGTCAGAATTTCCTACGGACAAAGCTAAAATGAACGAATTTCTTCATAATCTTTCAAACCCTGTTATTGATACTAATATTGCCGGGCAATTGGACTCCCCATTTTCTGTTGAAGAAGTATCAAATGCGGTTACAGCTATGCAGTCTAATAAAGCCCCAGGCCCTGATGGGTTTCCAATTGAATTTTACAAAACATTTATTGGTAAATTGGCACCATTGCTTTTATCTGTGTTTAATGAATCCTTGAAAAGGGGTTCATTACCACCAACTTTCACACAAGCCACTATAGCACTCCTTCTCAAAAATGACAAAGATCCAACCTCCTGTGGTTCCTACAGGCCATTATCTCTGCTTAATGCCGATGCAAAGGTGTTGGCTAAAGTGATTGCATCTCGTCTAGAGGATGTGCTTCCTGGTATTATATCTGAAGAGCAAAATGGCTTTATAAAGGGACGTCAATTGTTTTTTAATACTCGTACACTCTTTAATGTTATTTACTCAAAGCATCTATCTGAACTTCCCGAATTTGTGATTTCTTTGGATGCTGAAAAGGCTTTCGATAGGGTGGAGTGGGAGTATTTGTTTGCAGTTTTAAAGAAATTTGGATTTGGCGATAAATTCATTTCTTGGATTCGGCTTCTTTATTCGTCCCCTAAAGCCAGTGTTCATACTAATGATGTTTATTCTGATTATTTTGCTCTGGGTCGTGGATGTCGTCAAGGTTGCCCTTTGTCACCTTTACTCTTTGCCATCGTCATCGAGCCTCTGTCCATCACATTGAGATCTTCCTCTGTATTCAAGGGAATCATTCGTAATAGAATTGAACATAAATTATCATTGTATGCAGATGATTTGTTGTTATATATAAGCGATCCTGCACTCTCCATCCCTGCTGTTTTAGGTATTTTGGAGAATTTTAGCTCGTTTTCTGGGTATAAATTAAATTTGGGGAAAAGTGAGTGTTTTCCCATTAATACGTCAGCATGTCAACTTCAACAGTCCGATCTACCCTTTCATCTTAGTCCATCGGGGTTTAAATACTTGGGGATTAATGTGACTCGTTCTCTATCTGGCCTTAAATCAGCTAATTTTACTCCCCTTATATCAAGGGTTACATCTGATATTCAAAGATGGGGTAATCTCCCCCTTTCATTAATCGGTAAGATTAATGTTGTTAAAATGAATATCTTACCAAAATTTTTATTTTTGTTTCAGTCGATTCCCTTATTTTTGCCAAAACATTTTTTTGTATCACTGGACAAGATTATTGGTTCTTTCATTTGGGGAGGGAAGCCACCTAGGGTTCGTAAAACTTTACTGCAGAGATGCAAATTCAGTGGAGGACTTGCATTACCTAATTTTCTAGCTTACTACTGGGCTGCTCACATCCATAAACTTTGCTACTGGTTAAAATCTTCTGGATCCTCTTGGTGTAAATTGGAGCTATCAACCTGTAAGGGTTCTTCTATACCGGCTCTCCTCTATTCCTCTTTACCTATAAAACCCTCTATGTATACTGATAATCAGGTGGTTCTTAACACACTTAAGGTCTGGTTTCAGTTTAGACGGCACTATAAATTTGTAAGGGCATCTTCCTCGGGTCCTCTAAATGATAACCATTTGTTTCCACCATCACTCTTGGACTCGACATTCTCAGTGTGGAGTGAAAAGGGTATAAAACAATTTAAATATTTATATGTGGATGGTGTTTTCGATAGTTTTGCCAATTTGTCATCTCGTTATGGTCTCCCCATTACCCACCTGTTTCGCTATTTTCAAATTCGAAATTTTGTTGCCAAGTGTTTCCCTAATTTCCCCTCTTTACCTCCAGAACAGCAGTGGGAAACTATGATATCATTTATTCCTCATCATAGAGGAACCATTTCTAAACTCTATGATTCTATCCTGTCTCTTAGTACCCACTCAAATGTTAAGCTTAAGTCTACATGGGAGGGGGAACTGGGAATTCAAATACATGAGGAGTCCTGGGAACAGGCTATAGCGAGGGTACGGTCTTCCACCTCTTGTGCTCGTCTTGGACTTATTCAATTTAAGGTCATACACAGGGTACATTTCTCTAAGTCTAGACTTTCTGAGATGTATCCGGATGTGGAAAACAAATGTGATAAATGTCATGGCTCTCCCTGTCACCTTAGCCACATGTTTTTTCTATGTCCTGAGCTAGAAGATTTCTGGACGGGTTATTTTGCTATTATGTCAACTGTTCTTGGGGTAACTCTCCAACCTTGTCCTCTAATTGCTATATTTGGGATTCCTGATCGCTCACTTACACTTAATTCTACACAAATGGATATCATAGCTTTTACATCCTTATTAGCGAGACGGCTATTATTGTTGCACTGGAAATCTGCTAAACATCCTACTATCTCCCAGTGGCTTAAGGATGTCATGTTTTTTTTAAAACTTGAAAAAATTAAATATACATTAAGAGGATGTACAACCAAATTTTACCACAATTGGCAACCTTTTATTTCTTATTTTACTAGCCTGGAGGTATTGCCTGATTAAATGTATAACTGTTACTTTTATATTTATGTAATATGTTTGGTGGTTGTGTTGAGCCGTGTGGGACGAGGGGGGGAGGGGGGTAATTGGGGGTGTGTGTTTTTTGTTTTTTGAGTGTTTTTTTTAGTTGTTGTTTTTTTATAATATATAAATATATTTATTTAGAAAAATGAAGAAAGGTAAATTGTATGTCTGTAACTGCAAGTACTGTATTGTTTTCCTTTTTTCAATAAAAATATTAAAAAAAAAAAAAAAAAAAAAAAAAGTATGCACGATGTTTCAGATGGTATGGCAAGTGTAAACACGTGTATCGGATATGAGTCATAGTTGAAAGAACGTGTAAACAGGCGATAAAAAAAAATCTGATATAGGCAACAAATCAGAATTGGGCATCGAGACCTGCAGTGTAAATGTAACCTTACTCTTTAACAGCATAGAAAACTTGAGGTGCACATCATATAGACACGTTTATAGAAATGGTCAGAATACCCACAGTGTAGTAGCACTCCATCGTCCATCTAAGAATGAGCGTTGATTTTTGTACACAATGTCTGATGGAAAGTCCAGCATTATGCGTCTAACTCAAAGGTGTGAGATGTTCTGTTCCATCTGCTTGTTTATCTGCTGAATATACAGGTGAAACTTGAAAAATTTCACAACTTAAGATGAAACTAATATATGAGATAGACTCATTACATGCAAAGCAAGATGTTAGTTCAATGTGGCGTTAGTTCAATGTGGTGTTATGGAAGACCAGGATACTTCAATATTGGCCTTCAGCTCTTCTGCATTGTTCAGTCTTATGTCTCTCATCTTTCTCTTGGCAATGCCCCATAGATTCAACTCAGGTAAGGCGAGTTTGCTTGCCTCTTAAGTATAGTAATCCCACTGTCATTGAACCAGGTTTTGGTGCTTTTGGCAATGTGGGCAAATGCCAAGTCCTGCTGGAAAATGAAGTCAGCATCCCCATAAAGCTCGTCTGTGGAAGGAAGCCGGAAGTGCTCCAAAATCTCCTGGTAGATGGCTGCGTTGACCCTGGACTTAATGAAGCACAGTGGACCAACACCAGCAAATGACATGGCTCCCCAAATCAACACAGACTGTGGAAACTTCACACTGGACTTCAAGCATCTTGCAGTGTGTGCCTCTCCATTCTTCCTCCAGACTCTGGGTCCTTTGTTTCCAAATAAGATGCAAAAGTTGCTCTCATGAGAAAAAAAGGACTTTGGACCACTGGGCAACAGACCTGTTCATACTTTGGGAACAGCACTTTGGGAACATCCAACTTCTTTTGCAATTACATTTTAAAGCTTACCCTCCTTATGGAGGATGTCAATGATGGTTTTCTGCACAACTGTCAGGTCAGCAGTCTTTCCCATGATTGTGTTTCCCACTGAACCAGACTGAGAGACCATTTAAAGGCTCAGGAACCCTTTGCAGGTGTTATGGCTTAATTGGCTAATTAGAGTGGGACACTTTGAGCCTAGAATATTGAACCTTTTCACAATATTTACATTTTCTGAGATTGTGGATTTGGGGTTTTCATGAGCTCTAAGCCGTAATCATCTCAATTATGACAAATCATAATTCTCATCTGGTCACCCAACCATGGACGATTCACCCTTTTCCCTTTGGGCAGGCACTACAGGTGCCTCAACAGCTGCAGAAACAGACTTAAAAATAACTTCTTTTTTCTTTTAGCTGAAACTGCACTGAACGACTGATCATGAAATGTTACCCACTACACTACTGCACTTTCAGTCTATATTGCACTGCTTTAACTGCAATGCATCTATGCACATCCATAATTTGTTATCACCACACTCTATATGTTTCATCCATAAGTATTGTGCATATACTGCATTATTATAGACATTGATTTACTGTTGTCCTGTCAACTGGAAGCACCTTTTGACCACCTCAACTCCTCCCTGAAAACTACACAACATTCCTCCTTTTTCAACTTCCACCACTTTGTCCTCTGCTCTGCTTTTGTCCTCATCACCTTCCTCACCACCACTGATCTTTTTCAGATTACAACATCAACACAAGATGTAGTTCACCTGAGTGCTTCTGTCTCTGCTCTTATGTGTCACCCTATGTTTCTGCCTCTTTTGGAAGAAAGTATTCACCACTGACATGTAGACAGAAAATTTTCAGAGACTGGTTTTGGGTCCTCCAATGTATGAAACGTAAGGAGATCATTGATAGGTTTTGTCTGTACATTGCTCAGAACTCACTCTTTCTTTTATTTATATAGATATGTACAGTATATAGTGTTAACCACACGTTATCTTTTTAGTGTCTCAGGAACCCTTTGCAGGTGTTATGGCTTAATTGGCTAATTAGAGTGGGACACTTTGAGCCTAGAATATTGAACCTTTTCACAATATTTACATTTTCTGAGATTGTGGTTTTGCTGTTTTCATGAGCTCTAAGCCATAATCATCTCAATTATAACAAATCATGGCTTGAACTATCTTGCTATCTCATATATTAGTTTCACCTTTTAAGTTGCATTACTGAAATAAATGAACTTTTGCACGATATTTAAATTTTTCGAGTTTCACCCAGATGTAAAAATAAGCAGAGAGACTGTTCAAAAGCTTCTTTTTTTCCAGAACGTAGTAGAGCAGCAGACGAAAACTAAACTATTTGCTGAAATAAGGCTAAAAATAGTCAAATGAAATCAATGATCAGGGTATCACATCAACCAAGTTTTTGTCCCTGAAGGCACGGTCATATTCTAGGACTCAAAATGTGAAAGAGTAGTTCTGGGAGCATGAGGCATCATTTTTATACATGAACTGGCCACCACATTGTGTGCTGTAATCAAAGCTAAATGTGAGTCTGAAGACAGTACAGAAGACAACAATATACTTAATTATCTTTTTTTGTTTGTTTTAAAATAATTCTTTTAAATATTTTGTTTTTCTTAATAATTTCCCTAAGGTTGATTATTTAGTTAGTCTTATTTATTTTACGGAGAAGTTAAATATAGTCACACCATATAATTGAGCAAAGGGTTAAATGATGAATCATGGCATTATTCAGAGCCTTGGGATTTGATGTGCCAACCAGCAGATCAACAACTCATTTATGTCCTCGATACATGCTTTTATTTAATGTGAAGTTGATGGTAATTCGCAGTGAATTCTGATGAAGCAGGATGGCATTAATAATGAAATAACCTCAAACAAAATTAAGACAAGCAGCTAAAGCGCTTATAAATATGCAACAGCTATCTAATGAACCACCACAATGCGTAAAAGTGTGATAGGCAGTTGAGAGTAGTAGTTGATTGATTAATTGGCTTAAATAATTGGGAAGATATTAAGCATCAGCACAAGCTAAGCTATTCCTTCTATCTGCCCCAGGAATCACATCCTGCCTACAAACGCAATGACATGTCCAAGAGATAGTACTGGCATTTATCAAAGAACAAATGGTGCGGTCCAATGTAAATTTAACTGAATCTAGTTTGCGGTTATTGGTTTTTCAATAACTGTAAATGTGCCCTTCACATGTGCTCACATGTCCATACTGTATGTTCTGAATGGTCACTCATTCAGTTTATGATAATTGAGTCACTGACAAATAAAATAAACAGCATATTCACCTGTTGCTGGTGCATGAGGGATGTTAAGTGCACCTGTTCAAAAGCTAGACTAATGTATTTTATTCTATTTTATTATAAACCAGGGATCAGAGAAATGTCCAGCTTTACTACATTTCAAATGCAACACAAATGAACCCAAACAGAACAATTTGGCCGTTGGCCCCTAGGTGCAGTAATAACTCTATGGAGCCAAATGAGGTCGTGAGCATGCTGCCCCGTGACTGCCCATGCTCTAGAAAAGCAATGATTGAAAATCAGCTTATATCTTTTAAACAGCATTATGGTTTAAATTGTGTGTCAAGCAGTTCATACAGTAGATGCTAAGTCTGATTGCACTACAGAAAATCCACTAGGAAGAATGGGGAAAAAAATGGCCAAATCAAGGACACAAAGCTTGTTAAAATGTACCCAAGATAAGCCAAAGATACAATTTCTGTTAAAATTTTGTGATTCTACAAAATAACATATACTTACCTAAATGGGAATTGACTATATCCCTATGCCTATATCTATATATATATATGTATCAGTAAAAGGACTTATGCCTCATCACAGCACAGAGACAGCACTCGTTAAAGTAGCAAATGACCTCCTATTGGCCTGTGATCATGGTTGTGTAACTATGCTTGTATTACTCGACCTCAGTTCAGCTTTTGACACCATTGATCACGCTATTCTTCTTCAAAGATTGAAAATGTAGTAGGAATTAAGGGTACAGCCCTCTCCTGGCTCAGATCCTATCTGACCAATCGTTATCAGTATGTAGACTTAAATGGTGATTATTCTGCATGTTCTCTAGTAGAGTTCAGTTCCGCAGGGTTCAGTTTTAGGTCCACTAGTTTTTTTCCCTTTACATGCTTCCTCTGGGCAACATAATCCGTAAGCATGGTCTTAGTTTTCATTGTTATGCTGACGACACACAGTTATATGTCTCAGCAAAACCTGATGAGAAAAAAACAGCTTACTAAAGTTGAGCAATGTGTGCAGGACATAAGAAATTGGATGCTAATTAACTTTCTTCTGCTTAATCCGGATAAGACAGAAGTTCTAGTCATAGGACCGCATACAGCTAGGAGTAAAATTTTAGATCACACTGTAACTTTAGATGGCCTTTCTGTTCCATCAAGTGCAACAGTGAAAGACCTCAGTGTAATTATAGAATTTAGCCTTTCATTTGAAGCTCATGTAGATAATATTACCAGGATAGCATTCTTTCACCTCAGAAATATTGCCAAGATAAGAAATATATTGTCGCAAAACGATGCAGAAAAACTAGTTCATGCTTTTATCACCTCTAGGTTGGACTATTGTAATGCCTTACTGTCTGATTGTTCAGCTACAGTAGGTGCATAAAAGAGCTTCAGCTAGTCCAGAATGCAGCAGCGAGAGTCCTCACCAGAACCAGAAGATATGAGCACATCACCCCTATCTTATCTTCACTCCATTGGCTCCCTGTGAAATTTCGCATTGATTTTAAAATACTACTCTTGACATATAAAGCATTAAATGGTCTCGCGCCGCAGTACCTGAGCGAACTGCTAGTGTCTTACGATCCGCCACGCCTACTTCGATCAAAGGATGCAGGCTGCTTGTCAGTACCGCGTATTATTAAAACTACAGCTGGGGCAGAGCTTTTTCTTACAAAAACCCAAAGTTATGGAATAGTCTTCCAAATGGTGTTCGGGACTCAGACACAGTCTCAGTGTTTAAGTCCAGGCTAAAAACCTATTTATTTAGCCAAGCATTATTATAAATAGATTTGCCATAGGTAAAGGAGCAGATCTGGGGGACTCATGGACTTAGAGTATTATGGTGAACTGGTATGTTTGGATGCTGTCTTCCTCACTCTCATTGATCACTCAGGTTTGCTGACGGTGAGGTGATTGTTAGCTTTACATCTCAGGAAGCCCTCATGTTTGTGTTTCCTTCTGGCTCTCCCTTTTAGTTATGCTGTCATAGTTGGTCCTGCCGGAGTCTCTGCTTACACTCTACAGTTAATATACATTCACATTATACATTGTGTGACTGTGACTATACCTAACTGCCATCTCTCCTCTTCTTCTCTTCCCCCCTCTTTCTCTTTCCTCTCTCCTCCTGTCTCCCCCTTTCACTCTTTCTCTCTCTCTGTCGAGCTACACATGTCATTCCTGAGCTGCCAGTGATCCAGACTCCCTCTGCCCTCCGGACCTGTCTGACCCATCCTGGTGCCCCGCTTCTGGTTAAAGTCCTTGTCACATGGATGCCCCGTGTGTCTCTCTGGGATGCGCCTGGTGCCTGGGGATGGTTCTCTCTACCTAGAAGACAGTTCTGGCCTCGACTGGTGTTGGCAACTGTTTCTCTGGGGACTTGACAGTTCGATAGTTCAGGACTGGAACTTCTTACAAGTCTACCTGGGTCTTCAATAACTACCTGGACTCCATATTAACATCAATTAACATCAGCTATTATAGCTGAACTGCCTGCCACCTAAAACACTGTGCAGATCATTTACTGCTTTCTGTTTCACCCAAATGAGGATGGGTTCCCTGTTGAGTCTGGTTCCTCTCAAGGTTTCTTCCTATTACCATCTCAGGGAGTTTTTCCTTGCCATTGTCGCCCTCGGCTTGCTCACCAGGGACAAACTGACCATTTTGATTCATACACATTCACATTCCATACAGACTTAAATAATTCTTTTGATTGTATAAAGCTGCTTTGCGACAATGACAATTGCTAAAAGCGCTATACAAATAAAATTGAATTGAATTATATAAAACATATTCTGGGTTATTAAACACACCTTTATTGACTACATAATTCCATATTTGTTTTGCCATATTTTCAGTGTCTTCAGTAGTAATATACAATGTTGAAAAAAATAAACAAAAAACATTGCAGAGAAGGTGACTAAAAAACTTAGGCATCATAGACTGTATAATACACTTTACATTGTGTTACAAATGTTTATAATATTTGCATTATTATGTACAAAAGCATCATTTACAAAGATAACTTAATAACCGGAGTTTTCACACCAAATATTTATTATTATTTAATGCTATTTATAGATGATTATGTAGAAATGTTTTCAACAGCAACTTTGCTTATGGTATTCTTTGTACATACCCACGGCAACTGCACAGTAAAATAAGTAAAACATTTTACTGAGCATTCTAAAAAAAAATGCATACTTCTGGTAACTTTGTCACACTTGCTCATTTTTATACCCATGCAAAACCCAGGAGCCTAATTTTTTTTCATCTGAATACTGGCCTGTCAAGTAAAATGTTAGTTTTTTAACAGGCATGCAAATATTTATTTTATGTATTTATTGTTTGGAAATAGTGAATGATTTTGTACATAATGCAGACATGGTAAATATACTCAGCAAAAAAAGAAACGTCCCTTTTTCAGGACTATGTATTTCAACAATAATGTTGTAAAAATCCAAATAACTTTACAGATCTTCATTGTAAAAGGTTTAAACAATGTTTTCCATGCATGTTCAATTAACCATAATCAATTAATTAACATGCACCTGTGAAATGGTCGTTAAGACCTTAACAGCTTACAGAAAGTAGGCATTTAAGGTCACAGTTCTAAAAACGCAGGACACTAAAGAGACTTGTCTACCGACTGTGAAAAACACCCAAAGAAAGATGCCAAGGGTCCCTGCTCATCTGCGTGAACGTGCATTAGGCATGAGGACTGCTGATGTGGCTAGGGCAATAAATTGCCATGTCCGCACTGTGAGACGCCTAAGACTAAGAGGAGATGCACTGCAGTACTTCAAGCAGCTGGTGGCCACACCAGATACTGACTGGTACTTTTGATTTTGAGCCTCCCTTTATTCAGGGACACATTGTGAAACATTTTTAGTTTATGTTTTATGGTGTTGACTCTTTTAGTGTTCATACAAATATTTACACATTAAGTTTACTGAAAGTAAAAAAAATTTGAAAGTCAGATGACGTTTCTTTTTTTGCTGAGTATATATATAACAAAATTTATACTAAAGATGATGTTTGCACAATACCTTTCCCTCCCCACACACGTTTAGTAGTGGTTAGCACTGTCGCCTTGCACCAGGATCCGGGTTCGATTCCCGGCCAGGCTTGATTCCCGTCTCTGTGTGCATGGAGTTTGCATGTTCTCCCCATGCTTGGTGGGTTTCCTCCCACAGTCCAAACACATGCAGGTTGGGCTAAGTGGTGTTCCCAAATTGCCCATCGTGTGCGAGTGTATGTGAATTTGGTAACACCAATGTATGCTTAGGGAACGAGGCAGGTGTACCCTGAATATAGGATAAAGCGGTATAGTACATGAGTGAGTGAGTGATTATGGGTTACATCTCATCCAAGTAAAAAAAAAAATCCAGTATCACAAAATATCTTATTTTTTTATCTCAAGCCATAGTATCAAGGCACTCCTGAACCAAAGTCAATGTCAGAGTTGTTGACACTGTTTTACCTAGGCTGAGGAGAAAAAGACCTGGACTGTTAATCAGTGATTCAGTCCCCCTTTTGTATTCCATTTAATCAATATCACATAAGAAGGAATGCTTTTGTGTTGGATTTCAGCATGGCTGTTGCCTTTGGCACTTGGGCTGCACCCTCATTCTTATGACTGCATCATAGCCATGCTGATATTTAGCACAACCTCGTGTGTGATGTTTTTATACCACAGCTTCACCAATACCATTTATTATTAACAGATTATGATTTGTTTGTTTATTTAACAGTTATTTTTCTGTCAACACATATCCTTTCATGCCTAATGGAACTAATTAACCGTGTTCAAAAGTTAATTACCAACAGTTAGTGTAATTAGCGGTGTAAAAGTAGTTTTAAATCTGTTCCCGATACTATGTACTAAGAAGTCCAGTGTAAAGTTTCATCAGTCAATAATGACCTCAGGTGCCATGTCATCTGCTGTGTTGGTGGCTCTTGATACACTGACTCCAGTCTCACTCCACTTCTTGTTTCGGTCTTCCAATTTCTTGAATCTGTATTCTTGGCAATCTTCTTAATGCTTCACTCATCCTTGTTGCTTGGCGCACATTTTCCTACCACACTTTTCCATTTCCAGCAACCTTCCATGAGTATGCTTTAAGAATATGCTTCTATAAATACCATCACTATGGAGGGTGTTTATGATCGTTCAAGCATTTCACTTCATATCATACTGCGTGTTTTCAGTTGAGGGTAGCTACTTAATTATAGTGGATTTAGTGCTGTAAGGAAGTAGATTTTACTGGTGCTACACCACTTTAAGATTGCATTGAGGTAAATCAGTAAAAGAAGTTTAATAGATGATAATAAAAAATAATTACACTATTAATACAATTTTAAGTATTAAAATTAACAAATATTTACTGCATCTCATTGTTTATAGAAAATATAAACAATGTAATAATCTATTAGTTGTACACATCTTTTTGCAATGTTGTACATTTTATTTTTTGTGAGGTGTTTATGGTAGGAGTCATAATTTGCTCTTCCACTTTTCTGAAACTATAAACATGCAAAAATACAAACAGAAAAAAATTATTAGCAAAAATTATGAACTGAATGATCAATCACATTAAAACATTGTTCATTCATTAGTGATCATTACTATTTAATGATATGTACACAAATCTTACCCAGGCAGACTGATCCCTCCTTCTGTAGTTTTTTTAAGTGATGAACCAAGTTGACTTCAGCAGCTCCATGCAAGTGTTCAGGGGTATCCTAATAAAGAAAAGATACAAAATGCATAAGGAGCACACATCCAAAGCCATGTAATACATACCACCAATCAGCAGACACCACAACACCTTGTACACCAGTTTAACCAAGGCAGAGGGACTGAAGGACTCCTTAGGGTTGTCTCTCAGCACAGACAGAATCTGCTGCTCCCGTGCGGAGCGATGGGTGATGTATTCCCGGATCTTATTGCACGCACTTAACACCACAGGACCATGACCTGATCACAAAGAAACAGAGCAGATTAAGTCGAAACTAACAGAAAA
This sequence comes from Clarias gariepinus, assembly GCF_024256425.1. Classification (NCBI taxonomy): domain Eukaryota; kingdom Metazoa; phylum Chordata; class Actinopteri; order Siluriformes; family Clariidae; genus Clarias; species Clarias gariepinus. The sequence goes on along the minus strand of NC_071124.1, from coordinate 10,716,912 downwards.
AAAAACTGCTGTAAGATATACCAATACACTCCAGTCACATTTTTTTTTTACGATAATGATTTTATGATTCTAAATTAATTCTTAAAATATATAAAAAAATATATATTCTAATTTGGGAAAAATTATAAATCAAAAGACACCTTTATTTGTGAATCATAAATGCAAAGAAATACTTGTCTGTATAAAACAGAAGAAAAAATCATGCTGTAAACAGAGGTTTAATAGTATAAACAAAATTTGCTATAGATTCACTAATTCTTCATTAAAAGACACTTACAAATACTTCCAATTATTATCATTAACTCTTGACCATTATAACATTGTGGCCTTTTGTTTACACTAAAATACACAATGTGATACAAAACAGACTAGAGGTCAATACAGACTGGAAGATGTTAATTCTGTTGAGGAAATTACTTCACGCTATGTGCTCACATTTACAAAAAGGTTCAATGTGCTAGAGAGCATAAAGAATGGCCTTTGGTGCAATTGAAAAAATGTCTGATAAGTCCGGACTGCCCTAGTTCTAGAGTGATGAGCATGTCAGGGTTAAAGAGAAGTGCAAGGATGACAATTTTACACCAGCATAACCACCACAGAGTCCTGACCTTAGCCTTATTCAAAGTCTTTGGGATATACTGGAGATATGCTTTACAAAGTGGTTTAACTCTGTCAGCAATACAAAATATCTGCCAAAATGGACTGCAAGTGAAGTTAAGTTTTTTCAAGCAGTGTATATAGTGGAACAACATGTAATCATAGTGAAGAGCAGCAGTGCTTTCCAAGCAGTTTAGTCTGACTAAAAAGCTCAAAGTGCACTTAGAATGCCAATTTATTTGTAAATCACTTTAACAACAACGAATGTCCCGAAATGCCTTACATAAATAGAATTCACTTAGAATGCCAATTTTTAGAGTTACATGGAAGCAAACAACAATTAAAAGATACTTGTCTGGCTATTGTAATTATATTACTTGTCTACCTAGTTAACAGTTAGACCAGGCTACATCAATAGCTTTGCTGCAAAGTGTTATCTACCTAGATTAATAGATTCTTCACTGCAGTGGGATAAAATTGATCACATTGTAATACAAGATAGAAATATAAAATCAGCTGAGATATTGCACTTCAAAATGTTGCAAGTTCAACAGTGTTGTGTCCATACTAACATTAGTGTTAAATGGTCATATCATCAAAAACCATTAAAATATTTAACTACCTGTGAAGATGGAAAATTAGGATGAACTTAAATTCCCCCAAACACACACCTGGGTAGATGATGTCTGCATTGATGTCGAGCAGTATCTGCAGTGAAAGCATATAATCATGAAGGTCCTCAAACACAGCTGTCCCCTCCCCCAGAATGCAATCTCCAGAGAACACCGCTCCCTCCTCCTCCAGATACAGTGCCATGTGGTCATCAGAGTGGCCAGGGGTGAACACGACCCTGCACATATACACTAGTTAAACACATGCTCACGTACAAACATCAGATTATTATGCACGTTTGAGAACACTTGCACTGCCTGCACAGTGTACACTCTTCGTCTTATGTGATTTTCTCACCGTAAAGTGGCTCCCTCAGTCTGGATAACATCACCATCCTTAAGGTATGTGTATTTCTTTTTTTCACCTTCTATTGCCTCTGGCTGTGCAGGGACGCGAGGGAGTTTACTCACCTGCAAATCTGAACACCACGCATACACAGTCGGATATAATCACACAATCACACATTGATTCAGCCGTGTCAATCACATGCATTTTATTTAACATCAATAAAACTCTGCATATTGTAGCAAAGGGTTAAAATAAACAATTATTTCCACTGTCTAGTTTAGTATGTCAAAAAGGAGTTTTACAAAAATTCTAATGCCAATCTATTTACTGTAGATTAATGTTATTTACACAATGTGAAAGAATCATGAAAAGAAAGTGCAATTAGACTACAGAGCTATTAATGTATGTGTGAAGCGATAACATATTTGTGTCTTAGATTCCAGTGTGTAGTGTATATACAGTACCGGCCAAAAGTTTAAATACACCTTCAAATTCAATGTTTTTTTGTTTTGTAATTTATTTTCTACATTCTAGAACAATACTGAAGATTTCAAAGCTATGAAATAACACATATGCCATTAGGTAGATATGTATCAACAACAGTCCATTTTTATTTTAAGACACAAAGTTTAGCTGTTCTGTAATAGTTCTTGCAAGAACAATATTGTCGAGGGCATTTGCATAACCCATCAGTCACCATCCTAGGAACATAGGACTAAAACTTAGCTCTGCTGCAGAGAAGTTCATTTAGAGTTACCAGCCTCAAAAATCACCTATTAACAGCACATCAGATTAGAGCTGTTATGAAATTGCAGACAAATCACAGTATCAACTGTTCAACAGAGATTATTGCATTTACAATGTAGAAAGAAATTAAAATCAGGAAAGACCATTGAATTAAAAGGTGTCCAAACTTTTGACGTTTGACAGTATAAGTGCAGGTGTATGTAAAGCTCTGACCTGAGTGTATGTTTTTAAGGATATCAGGTACTCCTCCTGTGTGGTCATGGTGCCAGTGCGTGATGATGATCTCCTGGATGGAGGACTCGCTCTGGTGCAGAGCTTGCTTCAGATTAGAGATGTACTCAGGAACAGAAGGTTCACCAGTGTCTATTAACACACGCCTCACACACAAACACACACACACACACACTTACATATTACTTTTTATTTAAAAAAATAAAATAAAATAAAATAAAAACATTTCTCTCTCACCAAACACACACTCTGCACTAGTGCTGCACAACGGTGTTACTAGAGTTCTGAAAACACAGTGAACCGGCTGGTTTCCAGTTCGATTGGCCATGACTGGTGATCGACTTATCAGCCTCAGAAAAGCTTCCGAGTGGCGCAACAGAAACGCATTTTAATGTCGCAGTATATCCTCATAAATCTCGCGTGTTAAAATCCTCCGATCTGCCTTTTTCTCTAAACTCTATAAGCAACGGTATTATCTTATTTAAATGCAAATGGCGACTCTTTGGCCAGGCAGTGGACTCTGGAGTGTGAATAGTGCAGATAACAAGATGAACGCTTTCATGCCTTGCGCAGAAATATAAAAGAATTTTGCGGTCTATTGGACTTTGTACGAGTTATCTCCGGTTAGATTAACGTTTTTAGTTTGTTACTCGTCAGATGAAACATTTCCGTGTTCACGATTTAAAGGGTTACACCTGTATGAGTGAATAACACTAACTTTGACCCTGTACCTTTTCCCAGTGCCCACCAGGTAGGTGTTAGTCCCCTGTAGGGTCATGGGTCCGGGATTACACCCCAGCACGCGCAGAACCCTACAGGAAAGCTGCTCGATGCGAGGAATCACAGCGGACATATTTCTTCCCAGGATCTGGATTTAAATAATATATATTTTTTAAATCGAGTAACATAAATCTATGTTCTGTTCAGACGCTGCAAAATTTTGCCTGTAGGCAGTGCTGTATTTAACTTTCCGTTTTGATTTGTTTGGCCATTGGCAACTAACATAAAGCACTACCGCCACCTACTGGATTGGAGAGGGGAACCGAATAACAAAACGCCTATTTTCTTGATTATTCCTATCTCCGTGACTTAAAGTCAAACTATGAGCATTTTTGCCATTTTTTTTGGTTTTGCTGAAAACAAAAACATAAATAGGGCTCAGGATTGTGCTGTATGAACTGACTTATTCTTTTTTCAGCACAACCTGGGCAATATGATAACCTGAATTTTATTTAATTTTAGCCAACTATACAAACACGCTGTTAGTCTTTTGGCTGCTCTCGTCATGTGGTCACAACACTGGACCAACTGATCCACACAACTTGACACAGGTTTTACACTGGATGCCCTTCCTTACGCAGCCCTCCTAATTTATCTGGGCTTAGGTCCGGCACTGCATCCAGTGGCTGGAGTTTGGGCGTTGGCTGGGAATCGAGCCTTGGCCTTCTACATGGTAGGTGAGAAACCCAGGTTTCCCAAACCCCAACCAACTATACAAACATGACTAAGTCAAACAGTGATGGGATACATTGGCAAGGAAAAAGCACAGATACACATGATCTCGTGTTGTACATTACAGTGTCTGTTCTCTTTATTAGCACCTGGAAATAGTATTCAGTATGAGTATAAGCAGGTTTTGACAGGCCCTTTGTCTGTATTCTGGTTTTAAGTTATTTGTGTAACCTGCATGTATTTGGACTGTGGGAGGAAACCGGAGTACCCAGAGGAAACCCACCACGCATGGGAAGAACGCACAAACTACGCACACAGACCCGAGGCGGGAATCGCTCCCTTGATCGAGGTGACAATGCTAACCACCACACTACAACACCACCGTGCTGCCATTCTGTATCATATTTTCTCTTAATAATAATAATAATAATAATAATAATAATAATTATTATAATAATAATAATTATAAGATAATTTCTTTAACCAACTGAGATTCAGCTTCCACCGCCTGTGAACATAACCTCTGCTAATCTGTCAAACAATCCAGCATCTGTTACTATATCTATGACATGCTAAACAAATGAAAGAATTTTTATTTAGCAATAAATGGGAGTCTGATATCTCAGATACAGTATTTGTTTAAAAATGGTTGAGAATTTTACTTTATTCTAGGGAAGACATTTATGTACATTATACATTTGAAAATTCATGTACTCAACTTGGACGTTTCTATTTAACTTCTATGTCAATTTCCACACCAGTTTTCTTATTTTCCATATTGTACATCCATATTGTCTATATTTTGTATTGTGTAAAGTTTTTAAAATATATATATATTTTATATTTTGTTCTTCTATTTTTCTAAAACTAAGTTTTTCTACATTTTATTCGTATTCTATTCCATAATTTATTTCTTATTGATAATCTTGATTTTAAGGTCATTAGCAGTTGTATAAGCATTTCACTGCATATCAGACTGCGTATGACTGTGTATTTTGACGTCTTCAAAGACGTTAAATGTAAAATAAATCTTAAAAAGAAAGTTGGCCTGTTTTGAAATCCTGTTGTTTCACAGTCACACACATCTACCTAAAGAAAAGAGTCAACCTGCTGATGTTGATCGCTTATAATAATGTTACCTGACATCAATGTTACACTACTTTAATAACCTACTGTAATAATAACATATCTGTAAGCAATGGCATTAGAGCCTTCTCACCTAAATGAGTAGATTAAGAACAAGATGAATCTAATAACAATGATAATAATAATTATAATAACAAAATTATTAGAGCCATATAAATAATAACTTTACTTTTGATATCTGAGCACATTTGAAGGGATTGTCCTTTGTATTTTTTCTCAAATGGAGGACTGCTGCATTCACTTCAGTAATATTTTACCAAGGTGGTCTCTAATTGTCGTCAAGGACACTGATGTTCACATTCTGCATAGACAGGGATTCAAATGAAACAAAAAGCCAATCTCTTTTTTAGGCAGAAAAAACATTATGTGCAGTAATTCCAAGTTAACCAACTATCATGGGGTATGAATGTTTTGAGTGTCTTATTTTTTGGATGTTGCACAAACCTACACTGTCCACTTTGATGTTTTCTATCCATCCAAATATCTAGCTACTATGTTCCTGCAGGTTTCATTTTTTTAGTACTTTGTAGCAGCTTTTTTGGTACAGGTTTGGTGATTTCAGCATGTATGGAAGCTGCTGGAGATGATTTAAATATCCCTCTGCATATTTATAATTCTTTAGCCTGCTATACATCCAGCTTATACTGGCCAGGTAGATATTCAATAACATTTTTCTTTTACTGCTCCCCAGTCTCATCCTGAGGATTGAGTAATTAATTAAACCTAATCACACTAAAATGCTTAAGTGTTTGGCCATATAACTTTAAGGATAATGGCCTGTGGTGTTTTGAAAAGGATATCTCATAAGTCTTTGCTCCTGACATTTTAAAAGCCCATTTGTTTGCCCACTGCTACACCACCTCAGTTGCTGTCTGCATTTTTTCTGGGATGTTAGATTCCGACCTCTTATCCATAATGCTCCATCAGCTGCATAGTATGCTAATAGAGCAATTTTGCAAATCCAAAATTGTAATAAACAGCTTTTATACTGCCATGTATGCTGCCTATTTCAAATGGCCCTTTTTAACTCCACCAGAAAGGTAAGTTTACTGTATGCCCCAGTTGCCACAGCATGCTGACTAGAAAGCATTCCTCCTAGGTATTGTGTATGTGATGCCAAACAGCTATAGACAGCTGTAGATAACAACATTGCTCTGAACACAAAATTCTCCTATAGATGGAATTCAGCATCATACTGACAAATACATATTGACAAATCCATCTAAGATCTATCTTCCATGATGTTGCTCATGTCACAAAAAGGCAGCAAGTTTATGCGCAAAGGTTTGAAAGTTTTTACAGCTTCCCAACTAGCCTGGGAGGTGCACATATGTGGTGCCCTTGACTGGTGTCACAGTAAAGAGAGAATGTTATCCATATTATTAATTTCACCTGTAAGTGGTTTTAATATTATGGTTGATCGGTGTGTAAAAATATTCAAATGAGCGACTGAAAACAAAGGATTTGATGTGACTCACCTGCAGTAATAGTAGAACAGGTCAAGCAACAGAACAGGCGTACTACATCTCTAGAAATGTCCTTAGAGTGTACTGAAGACAAATATAATGCCTATGAGGGCATGTCCCTTGCTAATGTTCTTTTAAATGACACACTGATGATGGGGGAGAAGTATTAGTGAGGTGGGTACAGGCCTTTGGCTTTTTTTTTTTTTTTTTTTTTTACATCGGGCTCTAGTTCTGACCAGTGGATGTAATTATATATTTTTTTCTGCTGTGCTTTAGTCTATGAAATGTTCAACAGGGGGCATGGGGAGAGGTGCATAATATGGGTTTTACTTTTGGCCCTGGCACTGGGTAGGGAAATATATCAGCCCTCCCCAGACTAGTAAGTAGGAGGCAGCACATGGCTGGCTGTCCACTATGGGTTTTCCTTCACTATCTTATACTTCCCCCCATCAGTGCTTCAGACAATTGTTGGTCTTCTGTTCCTGGCCAAAATGTACTTCTCTTGTGGGGTGCTGGCATATCATAGAGAGAGGGTAAGGCACGTGGAACTAGGAGGGTGAATATAGTGCTCAGCCTGCTAGCAAGGGCTTCCTGGAAGGGTTGTTAGTCCTCTTGGTGACCCTGAGCATGGTGAGGAGCTGAGCTGGTACGGAGGGTTGGTGCAGCACCATCCTTGCGCCATTTTTACTGCCAGATCTGTAGTCTTATTGTCACTATTAAAAGATATTTCTTGATTGTAACTTTGACAATGATGCACTGCCTTCTTTCAGTATGTTTTTGACTTGGCTAGCTGTTGTTAAGGTATATATTTTTACGAAAATATTCTTAGCCTTTAGCCTTTTGGTGTCAACGAGCTCACATTTTAAAGAATGTACAGTACCAGATTGTTGATATGCCAATTTCCACAGCTTTTGTTTATATTTCAGTGTAATAGTGAAATATAATAAAATATATAATAGTGTCCTTCACTTGCTTTGGCACTTTGGACTGTATATTAAAAGTCTCCATGAACATCTACACTACTGCTCAACATTTTGTAAAACATTTCTAATTCCATGGTCGTGTGTGATTTTTATTTCTTTTAACATTGTGAGGCAATGCTGAAGGCGTCCAAAATAAGCTCCTTTGAACAGTTCATGTTGAGATGTATCTGCTACTCATGATCTACAGTATAAAGCCTTCATAATGGCTTTAATCCAAGGTGCTGTTAATAGGTAATTTCTGAAGCTGGTAACTCTAAATTAACTTCTTCTCTGCAGTGGAGGTACTGAAAGTTTTGGTCTTGCATTACTGGGATGGTGTTTATGAGAACCAGTTTTATCATGGTACTTGATGGTTTTTCAAATGCACTTGACAATACTGTTCTTGCAAGAGCTTTTCCAGATAGGCTGACCTCCGTTGTTGTTATGTTGTTATATAATTATCTAATTCCATATGTGTTATTTCATAGTTTTGAAATCCCCAGTATTGTTGTAAAATTTAGAAAGTAAATCACCTAAAAAAAGAGCGGTAGTGTAGATTTGAAGTTCAACAATAGGGATCAATGCTACACCTTTTTGTCCCCCTAAATTATCAGGAAATAACAAAAAAAGTGATTACAATCGGCCATTAAGCTACATATCAGTCAATTGTACAACTAGTTTTAAGTTTAGGAAAATGAAGGGGCTTTGAAGTGCGTGTAGACTATACATTTTTTGGGCAAGAAATAGAAAAATAAGTAGTAAAAAAACATCAAGGAAAGTAAGCGTTCTCGAAGCTAAGAACACAGAAAATGTATCACATTTGCACATACAATTAAACTTTATTCACAACACAGCAGCTTTTCATTTGTTGAGAGAGCAAAATAGATTATAATAGAATTCTGCTTATATATACAATAATCAAAATCAAAAAGTAAAGAGGTGAAATGATTACTGTTGCTGAACAAGGCAGTTCATCACTTACAAGACAAAACTTCGCAGTCTGCCCTATATACCATCACAGCACGTTGTAATTATGTTTTAATTATGTCGAGCGAATTCTAAGACCAATTAGTGTAAGGATATTTAGTATCCACAATTTGTTCCTACAAACACAGGTCATTTTAACCTGTACACTTGCGTATACAGTAAGAGTACTTAAGTCTACCGACTGTAGACTATATGTTGCTAGTCACACTTTGTGACTCAATCAACCACCACTGACCAGTTATGATTAGAGTGATATACTGTTCTCAGCACAGCAGTGACAGTGAGATGATAGGAGAATGTTAATGTGTGTAGGGCTTGTACAAGTATATATAAGTATACAGTAGTTCCAGCTTTTTGAGTACAGATTTAGATTCTAGTTAATAGTCTAGTTAAGAGTTCATATATTATTTATGCTAATCAGCTTTTAGTCCTTAATCAATTGGTTTCAGGTCACAGGACCATGTAAATCTGGAATTTATTAAATACTGGACTCTTAGCCAAACAGTAAAATAAAAAAAATCAAGCATCATTCCTGTGCTTAATATATGTATACCAACACAACATATGGACCATTACCAGTGGCAGAACATAACCTAAAAACTAATTATGTATCAAACAGTGGGATTTGAATGCCTCATAATTGTCTGTGGCAGTTTAAATTACCTTTATACACTGCCTGGCACAAAAAACAATCTGCATGCACTAATATTAAACTGCCATTAGCTTTGATTACGGCACACAATGTGGTGGCCAGTGCATTTGTAAAAATTATCCCTTAAGCTCTCAGAATCGCGCTTTCACAATTTGAACCCCATATTCCAACAGGAAAGAAAAAAAAATCCATTAATAAGAATTAATTAATCTGGGCATTAATCTGGTCATTCAGTGTTTGTTTCACAGGTTTGCTTTACCAAGTATATCTTCAAGAGCACTCCTGAAAGCTGGAAACTATATTATCAATGCCATAAGTCAGTTATTATGATTGTAGTATGATCAATTTAGATGCAGATGTATTAAACGTCATTTTTAGCTTTAGAAAAAAGTTACTGGCTTTAGCACACTATGAAATTTGACAATGATTTAACATGTGTCACCAGCCACCAGAGATTTAAAAACTGGACAAAAATGAATGCACAAATTTGTATGTAAGTAAAAATCTAAAGCTATATGACTAATATATTTAAACATATAACATCTTTTTAAGATCAGTAGAATGTCTGCATTTCAAGGCCGGTACATATAAAAAAAAATGAGGAAAAAGCATTAAAGGAGAGTTTTAACTTTATACACACAATCCAGATAAAGAGAATGAGGCAAAGAATGGGGAAAAAATAAGGTTGAAGATGAGGGAGTCTCTTGCAGGTTTATTTCTCACTAAGGGAGGGATTTGAGTATAGCATTCACTTCTTCTGCTACTGCAGTCAATGCAAACTCAAATTGTTCCTGCAAGAAAGAAAAGAGTGCTTAGCATGATTATGTGTGGTTTTATATGTTTACCTGTGCCTGCGTGTGTACCTTGGTTTGAACCATGCCAGGTCTTTGATCTCTCAGATGTTCCAGTGTAGCAGCAATATCAATCTCTTTAGCACCTGAGGAAAATAGAGATGAGATCCGAATCAACATACAGTGTTGTGCCTGAATGTACTAAAAGAGCATAGTTTATTAAACCAGTCAATCTCCCTGCACAACTAATTGAACTAATCATTTAATCATCAACAATTCTTGTATTAAGTGGGTGTGTTAGCTTAGGGAAAACAGAATTTGGCGTCCTCTAAAACCATTGTTGAGAACAATCAATTTAAACGCACAAATTTCTTAGTGATCGGTTAGGGGTGGTGTGATTGTAAATGTAAGTGTTGTTAACATGCATGGTAGTGGATATATACTGTAGGCTTTGTCCAGTTGATTTTTATTTTTGCTAAAATACTGTAACCCAAAAAGATTTTTGTTACCCAGATATTTATTTAAACTAGAGTAAATCAAAAACAAAGTGCACAATATAATGTACTTTTTTTTTTTTTTAATTATGACCATTGCTTGGCCCCCCAAGTGGCACAGTGGCAATGAGCTTGCCCTATTATCTGGAGATTGCAAGTTAGAATCCTGAATAGAATACAGACTAGATTCTGTAGCATCCCAAAGCCAGGGAGCGTAGAGAGAGCTGATTGGTCAAGTTTTCCCAGGGAAAGGGTAGAATTTTAGCACTCTCACGTTAATCATCATCATGTTAGCTAATCATGGGTTTACGCATGCAGAAAGAGGTAATAGCACTATCCTACGAGTGTGTTATACCATTATCCACTGAGAATGTTACGCTGTAGTCATGTGTGTTAGCATTAAAATTAGAAGTAGAATTTTGCTTGTAGCCCAGCCCTAATCTTAGGATTCATAGTTCCTGTTTGCTTTATGTTTTCTCTTTGTCATGTTTGAACATTACAGTATTAAATGAAAGTCTGCTTGTCCACTTGCATCCTGCCTTACCTCAAGTCATGAAAGAACATAAGGTAATCAACTTTATTATTCAGTGGAGAACTGCTACCACTATGACACTGGGCTGCACATGCCAAAGGAACTTTTGAGACTTATGAATATACTTTCTGTTAAGCACACTGTGGAGGACAACCTGGTCCAACATCTCGATGACCTACTGTAGCTCGAAGCCTCATTTCCTTCTCAGTTTGGTTTTGGTGTCAAGATGTTAAGATCCCAACAGCCTTGCACCCTACAGAGGCTTACAAGATTACCTCCCATGCCAGGTATGAATCATGCCCTGTTCTATGCCATGCAGTGCCTGAATTCTGCCACACTATGCTCAAGCCATGCCATGACTCTTTCATGGTATAATATGGAACAGTGCATGGTTTGGGCAAAACATGGCATTGCTTGAGCATAGTAAGCTATGCCTGAATCATGCTCTGTGTCATCTGTGCCTGAGCTTGTTCTCCCTGAGCCAAGTCCTGCTCTGCCTGAGCCATGTTTTTTCTGCCTGAGTAATACCTAGTCTTGCGTGAGCTATGCTCTGATTTGTCCAAGTCATGTCCGATCATGCTCTGCTATGTCTAAGCTCACTTCTGCTAAATGCAAGCCACACCCTCAAGCCATAAACCAGTTGTAGTAAGGTCCATACCAGAGACGGGCCCCCTGACCACAAAATCATGCCATGCTGTCACCCAGTGCCCATGGCAAGATACTGCCAAGCACCTATTTAAAGTTCTAGCTCATTTTTCAGCCACCTGCCTCCCACGCCAATGCCCTGCATGGCTCCTATGTCAAGTTACAGAGCACGAAGCACCAACCTAATACTCATGCCAAGTTCCTGCTCTGCTCTATTGGCCCAGTAACTGTGTCAAGCCCCAGCTCAACACCCAGGCCAAGGTTTGGCTCCTCTGCAAACTCTCATCCGGGCTCATGTTGTTGGGACACACATTACACCCACTTTGTTGTACCGAAAGTCATCACCACCTATTGCCTTTACCATTACAGTATTACTTATAGTTATTACCATTATTATTATACTACCATTATTTCTGGATCATAGTAAATTTAAGTGCTTCAAAACACAATTCACATTACTCAGCTTTTTCTTGCATTATCATATGCAGTAAATATAAGCAAACATACGGTAACTAAGGGTGCTTTGATCGATCTGCCACCAATCAAAATCAGCTGATAATCACTTAATTTTTACAGAATGGTTTTCTCTCAACTGGCTGATCACATAAACCGATATCATTGTGGTGACACAAAAAACATGAGTGACACCCACATCAAAATTTCGTGCCCAGTCTAAAATATTACCAAATCTCTTTAAAAGATGTCAAATTTGCAGTATGCAAAAAATTTTCCTAAAACAAAACCATGCAAGGAATTGTTACACATCGTTATTTATTTGTGTATAAAATTTTGTTATGAAAAGCTGAAAAGCAAAGGCAGCAGCTAAATCTTGTTAGTCAAGTAAAGCTCGAGTATTACTCTGCAGAGAGTAAAAAGGCTAAAACCATTATCAAAAATAATAATGAAGGGAGGTTGCAGTGGAGGGGCTATGCCAATCTAGCCCCCATTTTTCTTCCTGCATGGAATGACAACATACAAATGATTGATTCATTCATCATCTATACTGCTTATCCTGTACAGGGGCCTGGCGTCTTTGGACTGTGGGAGGAAACCGGAGTACCAGGAGGAAACCCAGGACATGCAAACGCCATACAACAGACACTAGGATGGAGTTAAACCACTACACCCCCATGCTGCCCTTACCAATGATATTGGTATTAACACCAGGAAAATAGGGATTCTCTTTGTAGTTTCTCTGTGTACACACAATGGCGTCCCATTTACTGTAAATGTCCAGAAATGAATATCATTTTTGCACAATAGATGCCCTTTTACATTTCAAGGTTTTTTTTAAAAAAAGTCAATCTATTTGTCTAACTGTGGTCACTGTTATTTAGGGTGAACTAGGTGGTGGAAGTAGAAGAGTCATGTTAGCGTCATTATTGTGGAGTTGAAAGTGTTTTTGCGATAAATATTGTGTTTATACACCATCAGTCATAACACTACAACACAAAACATTAAGCCCAATATTGTACAGGTTCCTCTTGTGCCCCTTATGGTGTCTGGTACCAGGACATTAGCGGCGGTTCCTTTGTGTACTGTGGGTTGAGGGGCGGGGTCTTACTTGTTTGTCTGGCACATTTCATGCATGCAGTGTAAGAAACATGTACATTTACATTATGGCATGTGCCCTTATTCAAAGCGACGATTTTTATCTCTTTATACATCTGAGCAGTTATGGGGTTAAGGGCCTTGCTGAGGGGCCCAACAGTGGCAACTTGGTGTTGGTGGGGTTTGAACCTGGGACCAATGGCTTAACCACTAATCTCTCCCCTTATTAAGAATTTGATCTGGGGAGTGTGAAGGCCCTATTAATAACCTTGAACTCTTTGCCTGTTAACAGCCTTGAACTCTTTGCCTGTCGCGATGTGATGTACTGGGTGTTTTGATAGCATTCTGAGCAACAGTGACTTTTTTGGCATTTTGAACTACATTGGCCTTTTCGTGGGATTGGGTTGGTTGGGCTAGCATTCAGTCCCCGCGAGTATGGGTTAGCCTTGGGTGGTCATGATCCTGTTACTAGTTTCCAGATGCATACTTTGTGATTAATGTTATTAACCTTACCTGTCAGAGGTTTTATGTCTAAATGGCTTATCTGTGTAAATGTAGTGTTTTTGCAGTGTAAGCAAATAAAAATAAGCAAAAGAGATATTTTTAGGTAATGCATGTGTCTGAGAATAGATTGTTATGGAGAGATCAGAAAGCTTATGTGTACCTACCTTTGGCCATCTTATTCAGAACCATATCAATCAGTATGTACGTCCCAGTCCTCCCTGCTCCATCACTGCGGGGGGGGGTGTAGAGTGGGATAGAGAGACTGATAATTATTTAACTGTAATAACCTTATGTTTACGAAAAGCTTTTAGTATTATACTCGCCTGCAGTGAACTATGATGGGGCAGGACCTTCCTCTGTAGCATTTATTTACTTTTCTGTAAAAAAAAACAAAAAAAAAAACAAAGAAAGCAAACAAATCATGTGTCAAACAAGTTGGGCGTACTGTATGTTGGTAATACTATACAGTAAATTAATATTTCACATAGTTCCTTATATTCAGCATAGTGCACACACACACATACACATTTTTTTTATGATGTCCATAATTTACATAGGGGAAATTATGTTCTCATGTGCCACAGAATTATGTTCTTAAGTTCATGTGCCACAGAGGGCTTCAGTTGTGTAGGCAAAATGCTATGATATGAGGTTTAAATAAGAGACATGATCAAGCAGTAAACTACAACAGAAATCAAAAAGTGACAAAAAGAAACTCAAGATATAGTCCGCAAGTTCAATGGGTAAGGTAAAAGGATATAAAGTAGAGCAAGAGCAGAGGCCAAAACAGTGCTCATGGGAGGAGGGGAAGAGGGTATATCCCAAGGTGCATTAGGATGTGGAATAACGGCTGTCAGTGATCACTTTTGTGACTATGCAACTGGGGTCAGAGTGCACAAGCTGCATTAGCACAAAAATGACACTGGCAACCGTTTTTGACAATGAGACAGAGAAAGGGAGATGGTGAGGGTATTAAGTGAACGTAAAAGTAGAGAAAGCAGAGAAGGAGCCTTCCACACACTGATGCATTTGTGTGTGTGTGTGTGTGTGTGTGTGTGTGTGTGTGTGCACATGCATGTTCATCATCATCGTGATCATCTTCTGAAGACATTTCAGTGTTGACTTGCTGGGAGCGTGAGGCATGCAAAGAACCACCTTGTGCACTAAGAAGGCAAATTACATGCTCAGCCCCCTCCTTTTTAAGGCACGGCTCCTGAAGTGACTAAATACTAGGCATCCTGAACCCTTGGACAAAGTGTCTACAAGCTCCATATTTCCTCCAAGTACAGGATGAGCAGGGACAGTCTCAGTGAAGCAACAAAGTTGATTGATGTTTTCGTAGGACCAGTTTTACAGATTAAAACCTGACCAGTAACTGGACATGAGTAGATGTACAGTAGATAAAGTTCATTGGTATCACTGGTATGGTACAGTAGATGAGGGAAATAGGATGACTCAGCAGAAATAGCCATTGATCAGCCAAGTCTACTCTGATCCTCAGTGAGGGCATCTACAAGGAGCTGAACACCCAGTGCCAGGAAAGTGAGAAGAAACACTTGAGCCCAGAGTGAGAAGAAAAAGTGATTTTTTTTTGCACTCAAATGCTTTGCAGGGACCACCACCACTCCAAATCTGGAGAAGCTGTACAAGTATAGTGGGGGAAGTGGGTAAAAAACTTATATAAGTGCTTCAAAAGGAGCTACAGAAGTGCTATAACGTTGCCTGCATGACAAGAGATGCAGTGAGAGAGCATGGTTACTTCTGAAAATAACTGGAGTCTAAGTGAGAGCAGCAGGTTAGTTGGACTTCACAATGAGCGATGGTGTGCAAACACTGAGCAAACATGCTTCAGTCTGTCCCATAAGAAATTTTACCATGGTATATGTACAAAGTGATTTACTCGAAAGAGGCCCCGAATATTCTGTAATAACCCTGGATAGGGTCACTGTGCTTTTCAATACAGTGGTGTGAAAAACTATTTGCCCCCGTCCTGATTTCTTATTCTTTTGCATGTTTGTCACACTTAAATGTTTCTGCTCATCAGAAACCGTTAACTATTAGTCAAAGATAACATAATTGAACACAAAATGCAGTTTTTAAATGATGGTTTTTATTATTTAGGGAGAAAAAAAATCCAAACCTACATGGCCCTGTGTGAAAAAGTGATTGCCCCCTCTTGTTAAAAAATAACTTAACTGTGGTTTATCACACCTGAGTTCAATTTCTGTAGTCACCCCCAGGCCTGATTACTGCCACACCTGTTTCAATCAAGAAATCACTTAAATAGGAGCTACCTGACACAGAGAAGTAGACCAAAAGCACCTCAAAAGCTAGACATCATGCCAAGATCCAAAGGAATCAGGAACAAATGAGAACAAAAGTAATTGAGATCTATCAGTCTGTTAAAGGTTATAAAGCCATTTCTAAAGCTTTGGGACTCCAGCGAACCACAGTGAGAGCCATTATCCAGAAATGGCAAAAACATGGAACAGTGGTGAACCTTCCCAGGAGTGGCCGGCTGACCAAAATTACCCCAAGAGCGCAGAGACAACTCATCCGAGAGGCCACAAAAGACCCCAGGACAACATCTAAAGAACTGCAGGCCTCACTTGCCTTATTTAAGATCAGTTTTCACGACTCCACCATAAGAAAGAGACTGGGCAAAAACGGCCTGCATGGCAGATTTCCAAGGCGCAAACCACTTTTAAGCAAAAAGAACATTAAGGCTCGTCTCAATTTTGCTAAAAAACATCTCAATGATTGCCAAGACTTTTGGGAAAATACCTTGTGGACCAACGAGACAAAAGTTGAACTTTTTGGAAGATGCGTGTCCCATTACATCTGGCGTAAAAGTAACACAGCATTTTAGAAAAAGAACATCATACCAACAGTAAAATATGGTGGTGGTAGTGTGATGGTCTGGGGTTGTTTTGCTGCTTTAGGACCTGGAAGGCTTGCTGTGATAGATGGAACCATGAATTCTACTGTCTACCAAAAAATCCTAAAAAAGAAAGTCAGGCCATCTGTTCATCAACTCAAGCTGAAGCGATCTTGGGTGCTGCAGCAGGACAATGACCCAAAACACACCAGCAAATCCACCTCTGAATGGCTGAAGAAAAACAAAATGAAGACTTTGGAGTGGCCTAGTCAAAGTCCTGACCTGAATCCTATTGAGACGTTGTGGCATGACCTTGAAAAGGCGGTTCATGCTAGAAAACCCTCAAATAAAGCTGAATTACAACAAATCTGCAAAGATGAGTGGGCCAAAATTCCTCCAGAGTGCTGTAAAAGACTCGTTGCAATTTATCGCAAACGCTTGATTGCAGTTATTGCTGCTAAGGGTGGCCCAACCAGGTATTAGGTTCAGGGGGCAATTACTTTTTCACACAGGGCCATGTAGGTTTGGATTTTTTTTCTCCCTAAATAATAAAAACCATCATTTAAAAACTGCATTTTGTGTTTACTTGTGTTATCTTTGACTAATAGTTAAAAGTGTTTGATGATCAGAAACAAGTTTGTGTGACAAACATGCAAAAGAATAAGAAATCAGGAAGGGGGCAAATAGTTTTTCACACCACTGTATATGGAGCTTCAGACAAGCCGTGATGCCCCTGAGTCAGACCGATAAGGTAGGCACCAGACAGCCATTGTGCCGTTTAATACTTTTACCCAGAATATTTGGGCCCTTTTTGAGTGAATCACCCTGTACCATGGTATGCAGAAGTGTGTTTTTTTTTCTTTTTTTTTTTTTTTTTACAGTAGTATGGTACTTATTTGTTTATATAGTTCTACCATGGCACATGTTTGGTATGTATTAATTAAATACCATAGTGCATGTAAAAACCCTTAATATTACATACATGGTACAACCTGTACTATACCATGCAAGTGGTAGATACAATATGGACAAACATACCATATTAGATATTTTCCAAACTTTGGTAGATTCTGTGGTAAATAAGTACTATGATATTTATTAGAGTACATAGTATTACACCATATAGTATTGTGGTGCATACCATAGCACTCCAACGGTACCCTCTGAAGTACCATAGTACCTTTCCTGGTACTTTATGGTGCCTACTATGGTAATGACTGAATTACTATGGTAGCACTATGATACGTTATGGTATGTACCATTATTTACCATAGTAAACTATAGTACATACCATAGTAAAATTTCTTATGTAATGTGTCTAGGGGCAATGACACTGTATCAAAATACATATACTTCAATATGGAGTTGCTTCCCTTTTTGCAGCTATAAGAGCTTCCACTTTTCTGGGAAGGCTGTCCACAGGATTTTGGAGTGTTTCTGTGGGAATTTGTGCCTTTATGTTCTGTTAAGCATTTATGAGGTCACGACTGATGTTGGAGGAGAAGGCCTGTCTCGCAATCTCCATTCCAGTTCATCCCAAAGCTGCATGATGGGGTTGAGGTCAGGGCTGTGTGCGGGCCAGTCAAGTTATTTCACATTGTACTCATTAAACCATGTTTATAGTCCTTGCTTTGTGCACTGGGGCACGGCCATGTTGGAATAGGAAAGAGCCTTTCTCAAAATGTTGCCACAAAGTTTTAAGCATAGCATTGCCCAAGAAGCATTAAGATCACATTTTATAAGACTATACAGACATAGACCAAGCAGGGATAAAAGAGCAAAATCACCCTATCTGCTACTAGACATTCTTTACTTCATTAGTTTTAGATCTTTTAAAAAGATGCTAATTAAATACACTTTGAGCATCTACTTTCTGTTTACAGTTTATGCCAGTAAAACAGCCTGAAATTAAGCAAGATAGAAAGATTAAATGAGCAGGAGAGTGACAGTAAACAAAAAGAAGGGGGGAAAAGGAAGAGAACATAGCAGGGAGATACAGTGGAGGATAATAAAGTAACCAACACTTATACATATTATTTTTTTACATAACAGTTTTGTCCTCCAAATTCATCTCATTTTAATAAATGAGACAATATAAAAAATATAGATACACACATATGCATGCGCACACACACACACACACACACACACACACACACACACACACACACACACACAGTGCTCATGTGTACCTGCGGAAGTCGAGCAGAGCCTGGCTGGTTTCAGGTGTATGCTGGTTGAGCCAGGTGTGGTAATGGAACTGGGTGACTGTGCGACTTTCATTGGTCTGCATGTTCTTCAAATAAAAACTACGAACCAGGAAATCCTCACACCACACATGTTCTGATACCAGGTTAACCTACAGTACCGACACACACACACACACACACACACACCAGCATGAAATACACACTGCATAAATAACCACTATGTCTACTGCTCTCTCAAATACAGTATGTGAGTTTCAGGTAACAATAAAAAGATTTACATTTAGATTTACATTTACATTTAGGCATTTGGCAGACGCTCTTATCCAGAGCGACTTACATTTTTTTTTTTTTAAATGTCATTACACATCTGAGCAGGTGAGGGTTAAGGGCCTTGCTCAAGGGCCCAACAGTGGCAACTTGGTGGTTGTGGGGTTTGAACCTGGGATCTTCCGAACCGTAGTCCAATGCCTTAACCACTGAGCTACCCCTGGCCCAAAAAGATGAGTGTGTGTGTGTGTGTAGGGCCCAACAGTGGCAACTTGGTGGTTGTGGGGTTTGAACCTGGGATCTTCCGAACCGTAGTCCAATGCCTTAACCACTGAGCTACCCCTGGCCCAAAAAGATGAGTGTGTGTGTGTGTGTGTGATAAAGCACTGTGTATATACTGTAATCTGAGGCTCATGTTTGGTACCTCATATATATGGTAGAGGTTAGAGCCCTCGTCTGGCCAGTAGTGGTAGCACTGTTTAACTCCACTTTCTGTTAGAGGGGTCAGCATAACGATGACCACACACCCGCTTTCCCACACCATCTACACAAAACACACATTTACAGTAGACACATTAATGGTATAGCACATTCCTGAAACAGATGAATAAAATTAATACAGCATGATTAAAAAGCAAAATGGTTCGTCTGATTTTTTCACTGTTACCTTCAGCTAACTTTATCTCATTGCCACAAAGAACTGCTGATCCTAGACCAGAGCAACTGAAGCAACAGTACCTGTTATGCATAATGGGTGCATAGCTTCATGTCCTCCCCTTCTTACCCTGACACACCCATCATTTATTCTTGTCATTTCAGGAATATTCTTAGTTGTTTTCTTTGCTAAATACAGGCCAATACTTTGACTCTTCTGAAATCTTTTCCATGACAACATGATTCATTTTCCTACATTGTTGTTAAAAAATTATATGAAGCTCACTGTATCAGTTAGGGTTAAATGGATTGTTTCCAGCTGAAATATACTAATCACTGCATTAATTATCTAATTATAGCCTTCAGTAGTTTATAAACTCAAGTAGCATATATTTGTTTTTATCTGTACACACTTGTTCCATAACTGCAAGAAATGCCATCTTCCCTCTTTTTAACGCCTCATTTATTTAGTTGTGCATTTTGGCATTAAAGGTTTGTCTATTGTGGCATTTTACTGGCAGTCCTTTATTTTGACTGATCAACTTTCTCCTAGGCTCATCCAGCACAACAGTGATGTCTTCCACTGGCCATGAGGGCCATCAAATTATCTGATGAGTGGAAAGATTATGTACAGTAAATCATACACTCCAGCCATTGCTTTCACCAGAACTTAAGGTATGTGAGGACCTACAGTATGGGATATTTAGGACTGTTGTGTTAGGCTTTTGATCTTTTTAAAGAATATGTTTTGGAAGTATGATGTAGACCCACAGACAGACACTAGGTGAAATCTATGCCACTGTACATTTAACCTGTTCTAGTGGCTTGAAATGGCCCAACTATTTACTGTTTAAATCTAGTTTTAGGCCTGGAGCCGGTGACGGCTTCTTGGTATTTAATAGTTTGAGATTTGAATTTGAATTGCCAATTTATTGTGCCCCACAGAAATTTATGAAAAACACACAAGATTTATGCAGACAGGCAATTTGCAACACTGGTTATACACCCACACTCTCACAACCGCACACATCTACCTGCCAGAAATCAGAAACAGTCGAGGGCAGAGGACCTTGAGTGGCGATGTAAGCTGGGCTCCTGGGGTCGTGATCCATCTGAGAGACAAAAACACCATCACACAATTTGTAAAATATTGCTTAATATGTATTGTAACAGTGTACTGTATAGAGTAACAAATACCAAGGGGAGTTTAGTAGTATCTACTTACAATAGGGCTAGCATTTATATATTCAGAATTGCTTTGGCTGTTCTCCACTTTCAAGCAAATCCTAGAATGGTCATCTAAATCATCCATATACACAAAAATATAGATTAGATTTCAAGAACTTTATAAAAGATCTTCAGTAAAAGCAGGGAAATGGGTGTGTATCATAATTATATTTACAGAAATTTATGTTGTCTGCAACATTATTCTTCTTTAAAAAAAAAAAACTGGCCCAATTTTAAGTTTTTGTGTTTAATATGAACAGAGGCTCTTATCGTATATAAAGACACAGGCTCACAAGGTATGATGGCCGTCGTTCGGTTCTTCTTGGCATTGGAGTCTCTCTGGCCAACACTACAGGTGTTTGGTTCTGCCTGATATGCACAAAGAGCTTCCCACTCTTTCTCCAACCTGTTCTTATTCTTTAAGTGATCCTCCATATACGACTGTGAAGCAACAACAGAGAAAGAGAAAAACTGAAGGGAGAATAAAAGATATGATTTGTCAATTATAGGCAACTCTACACTAAGGTCTCACATTATACCACAATGTAATATAATGATTTCACCAGTTTGTGAACTTACTTATTATGGCTTGTTTAGACAGAGAGCTGAGCTGACCTGCACAACTTTAGAAAATCCTGACAAGTGCTCTAAGAAAAGTGCTTTTAACAATGGAAATTGTCAGAAAGTAAATGGTAAACTTAAAATTGTTATATAATATAAAACAGTACAGTGTCGTACTCTGTTTTTACACAAATCTGTCCATGCGTGTGCATTTACATACATCTTTAAAAGTAATAGAATGGTCAATTATTTTGCTGCTGATAGCATTTCGCTTGAGATCAGCCAATTATATTTTTTAAGAGAAGGTTCTAAAATGTTGAGCTAAATTTTAATCTTTTGTTAATAAACTTGACATTTTTAAACAGAAATCTTTTAGCAAATTGGTTGCAGATTGGTTGCAAACCCCTTGTTTACCGCCTGGTTACCTATTCTGCTTTTGTTATAATTTTATGGACTTGTACAGTAGTTCAGTTTCTACCAGTTGTTTTGGAAGGTTTTGAATTAAGAAAAAATTAAACCCCATGTTTAAGTTTTGGTGATTGAATTGGCCTTGCTAAAACCTCCCAAAAATCAATAAGTTCAAATAAAAAGTGCTATGTTCTAAGTTTCGTAACACATGTATATGTAAATATCATAAAACCACAGCTGAAATTCTGATCTATTTCCTGATGAATTTATTGTTTTGGGTCATTATCTTGCTATATGATGAAGTTTCTCTATATATGAAATTGGCAGATGTCTACACACTCTGCTGTTACCATTGTGAGTTACATCATCCAAATACATTAATGAGCCTATTCAAGAAGCAGTCATGCAAGCCCAAGCCATGACACTACCTACACTCATTGATGAATGAGTTTGGATGGATCCCTTCTTTCTCAAGAATATTGTGTTTGCATCACTTTAGTAACTGACCCACTTTGGTAGGTTGAACCTTTTTTGAAACTTCCAATCTGGCTTTCTGATTCTTACTACTGATGAACAGTTTGCATTTTGTTGTATTCCCTCTATATTTCCCGCTCTTAAAGTCTTCTTCAAACTGTACTTTCATTCCTATCCTCTGGAGGGTACTGCATTAGTGATGTCATAGACATTTGTTTTTAATTTTTTTCTTCAAAGCTTTTACAATGTCTCTTTCATCAGTTTACTGTTGTTATTCTTGGCCAACCTGTTCGATGTCTAGCTGTTAATATACAAGTGGGTGCTGTATTGTCTATGCGCTCTACTTGTGCAATAGCTCTAATCGATTTTTCTTAACAATTAACTATACATAACACACCTGCAAGAAACACCTGCCAGTCATGTTTTAATATTTTTTATCAATTGAAAAATGGATGGGTTTAAATAGAAGGAACCATGTTCTAAAAGTTCCTACCTCAAATAGTTGTACATATCAGATTCTCTTTCTGATCTTTCTGATTTTCTTACATTCATCTTTTGATCTCAAAGTTACATAAAAATATTGATCTTGTTATAATTTTTTAAGAGAAGTTTGTACATCTATGTGGTTACCAGAATCATATGTCCAGTGGAAATGTCCATGTTTGTATGGGCAGGCTCTTCACTCCAGGACGAAGTGCTTGTACGGGCAGAGGGGCTCAGGATTGGTCCATCACTCAGCTGAGAGGACACACTGTTAATGCGAGATGACTGTCTAATCTCTGCCCTTTCCACTGGGGGCTTTACGGCCATCCGCTGCCTACACAACTCCTGCACGTATGGAGGAGTAGAACAGATGTGAAATAAAAGACGAGAGTAGGAAAATAATGCAGCAGATAATGTTTTTCTCTTAAATACAGTCACACACACACACACACACACAATCTACAATCTTGGAGTCAATTTATACCGGCTGCCTGATCGCATATACAGGCATTATTCCACTGTATGTACCTGGTAGGTGGCTGTGGCTTCAGTAGTGGGGTCTGAGCTGAGATTGGTGAGCTTCTCTTTAAGTTTGTGATGCGATCGATGGCGCAGACAATAGATAACGCTAGAGATCAGCAGGACAATGATGATACACACGATGGATATTACCGTAAGGATGAGGAACTTCATAGATTCAGAGTGGCTATACTTGGTAGGAATTTGACTCAACTTAGTCTTCTACAGACACAAAGACAGAAAGACAGAATTTTAGATTTCAGCTCATTCAGTATGAGAATATTTAAAGGCTACTTTTATCAGCTGTAGACGGTGTGTGGACACCTGACCATGATACCCATATGTGCTTGTTGAACATCCCATTACAAAGCTGGTCCCCGTTTTGTTACTGATTTTGGCCAGGAAGTCTTGGTGCACAATTCGCATTGAAATAAATCCTAACGGATGTGGCACTGTGCAGCCCATTCGAGTTCGTCCACTCCTTAGTTGGAAAATATTTAAGATATTTGTTTGCTTTCAACTTTGTCCAATGCCCACATATGTGTGATGGTCAGTCGTCCGCAAACCTTTATGTACAAAGTGTAATTTATCTACAAATAAGCCTATAGGTGACTTTTAAGTGTGATGTTTTTAGAAGCATAGTGTGTAAGTGAAAGAATAAGAAATTGAGTTTCTTACATCAGTAACTCCTGCTTCCAAAATGGTGACTCCAGCCTCCTTCTCTAATGCAGCCTTCTGGCTAACTGATCAAACCCATGGCAGAAGTGTCAGTCATGACATACGTATGCACATTATTGGAGAGTGTTATTAAGTGTACACATGTCAAACTCTTACCAGCCACATTGACAATGGCAGCTGTGGTGATATTCTGATCATTAGTGCGGACCTGGAATGTCACAGCTGGACCTACAACACTGCATACACACAAAAATTTGGTTTAAGATTTTGCAATTTGTTTACCGGATTTATGCGTGTGAATATAATAAAAAGCTGTTAGTGTGATGTTTGATAAATGACTAAGAGGTTTATAGAAAACAGACTTCAATACACACAGTAAATCCCTATGTTAAACAGATGCAGTGTATGTGTAGACAAAAAAAGCTGTCAGTTAAGTCAACAACTAGGAATGTAAATGCATCTCTCAGGATTTTGCAGTTCACACACACGTATACAAACAAGGACTCACGAAAGCTCAAGGAAATCAGTCATCTGGATCTTTGCTTTCTGACACAAAATCTCCATCAGGTGCAAACCCTGATCAGTGGGAAGAGAACTGATGGAATAAAAATCACAAAGAGAAAAAAATGGAAACAAGTCATTCATTTGCTGAACACTAAAACATTTGGGTTTGAGATCAAAAAACAAAAAAACATAAAAATTTAAGCTTTAACTTCCTAATATTTACATCTAGCTGTGTTAAACAATTAACACAGCTACCACCCAATTTGTAGGTGAGAAAAAGTACAGGGACAGACCATCTAAAAGTAAAGTAGCTTCCGCAAACCCAAGCCATAGTGTTGTGTACCTTGTAATTTCTCCTCCCTTTTTTAGTTCTGTTTCTGAATAAATATTGGAATATGTTGAAAGTTTTTCAAAAAGAAAGAAACTTGGCAATAGAGTAAAATGCAGTGGTTCATATACAGTGTATGAGAAAACAATGTCTCCATCAGGTGCAAACACTGACGGAGAAAAACACACTGTGAGAATAAGGGAACTAGCCATTAGTTTTTCCTTTTGTGTGTTGATGGTGATTACCCTCACAGAAAAAATATATATGGCAATATATTTTAAAATAGGGTTTATATTTATTATTATATTGCAATTTATGAATAGACCATGTATGGATAGATACAGTATATATACTCTATATATTACAATAAAGGCAAAAACCATTATATGTATACTTATAATTGTTTTATTAAACTTTTTAAAAACGTGATGCACGTTTTAGAATTATATACATTTTTACTTTGATATTGTGCTCCGATTAATGCTTTTAGTCTATTTTGTTTGAACTACATTACCCTATAAGCATATTGTAAAAAAAGATACATAAAGAAATAGATATATTTAGTTAAATTTGATATATGATGAAGTATATTGCTGAATATGAAATTACATACATTAAGATAGACATTTTAATATATTTTACTATATTTCTTAATATATGAAAAGTGGCAATTCCTTATGTATTTTTCAATATATTGTAATATATTAATACACTATATTATTCTGTTTATTGTGAATACATTTTTAAATATGAGTATCTTTTTTCTGTTAATTATTAGTTAGTGTAGCAATGATGAATATAAACATTTAAAATCTTTTCAATTTACCAGTAGATCAGAACACTACATCATTTTATATATACAGTAGAGGAATATAGTTTCTTTACATAAGGATACTGTGGTCTTGCACCTGCAGGGTTAAGGGTTTGATTCCTGCCTCGGTTCTGTGTACATGGATTGTGCATCTTCTCCCTGGCTCGGTGTGTTTAATCTCATAGTCCAAAGACATGCAGACTAGGCTGATCAGGATTTCCAAATTTCCTGTAGAGTGTGTGTGCTTGTGTACCCTGTGATGGCTCGGCACGCAGTGTGTACCCCACCTTTTGGAATTAAAGGTTTGTCTATTGTCGCATTTTGCTGGCAGGTTTGTTATCAGTCCATAATTTTGACTAATCAACCTTCTCCTAGGCTTATTCAGCACAATAGTAATTTCTTCCACTGGGCATGAGGGCCATCAAATTTTTATGAGTAAAAAGATTATGTAAATCATACAGCGTAGCTGCTGTTTTCACCAAAACTCAATGTACTGTATGTGAAGACCTACAGTATGGGATATTTAGGACTGTTGTCTTAGGCTATTGTGCCCCGAGTCCCCTGAGATTGGCTCCGGGCCCCCGTGACCCTGTACATGATAAGTAGTATACAGTAGAGAATGAGTCAGTGTGTGAGTGTGTTGATGTTTGAGACTTACTCAGTATCTGTAATGATGTATCCATAGACATCATTGTTACTGTTGGTCTGCACATCAAGTTGCAGATCCTGCACTTTCACATTTTGTTGATGTGGGGGGATTTTCATTTCTAGGACAGAAGAGGGTGCTATAGCAGCAGCTTCCACCCAGCCCTCCACCTCCTCCACCTGTTCCATGGCCTTCTTCTGTACTTTTCCATCCAACTGGGTTGTCCTGCTGCGTACTCTCTCCACGGATATGCCCTGTCCCTTTACAGGAGGACTCGGCTCTGAGGGGGAGGTCTTATCCAGATACTCTAGCAACTTTCCCAATAATTGCACTTCCTGTAAAGACATAAAATGCCAATATAAATAAAAGAATGCAGAAATATTACTTTATAACGGTCAGAAGCTGTAGTTTACAGTGTCTGCCTTAAATACAAACATATATCGAAACTTAAATGGTAAAAGTTTATTTCTATGTTAATAGTTAGTGGACAGCCATTTCTGCTATCCAGATTCCTTCTCATGTCCAAGGTGACATTTGCAAATTATTTTAACATAACTTGTAATTTTTCTAAGCCTCAAAACAGTTTTCTTAAATTTCTGCAGCAGGTCTGTGCACTATTACCTTTAAGCCAGGACACAATCATAACATAAACCTGCTATATTTCTATTAAACTCAACTAACTTACTGTATTTTCATGGGTTAAAGTAGACCGGTTTGTTTTTGTACTGCATGCAACTAAAAGGTTCAGTGTCAGTACAAGGTACTGGAAAGAGAAGAGAGCAGCTGCCTGCCAAAACCCACATTCAAAACTTAAACAGCTTCAACAACTCTCCATATTAATTGTTCCTACTATAAGTTGTTACGAATTGCCTTTGTTGTGTTTTGATCTTTGATTACTGCTTGTCGATTTATATATTTATATTTATATTTTTATACTAAGTGTACAATTATACTTTCTGTGTAATTCATATGTTTTGATACATTTCTGTTAATTGTGTTTTATTTGTAACTTAAAATTTCATTTAATCTTTTATTCTATTTTAAAATCTTTCTTTTCTATTTTATCTTTACATTATGCTGTCCGTTAGCGTAAAGTACAGTATAAGCATTTATACTTCATATAAGCATTTCGCTATCACTATTTTACACGTATGGTTGTGTATGTGATAAATAAAATTCGAATTTTAATTTAGTTAACATGAGCAGTTAACATTTAATATTAGAAAAATCATATTAAATTCACACTGATATAACCAAAACAATTTTGACATAATATTCTAGTTTTTTTTTAACACCAGTGTGACTCAAAGACAATGCACAAAAATGTTCCATAACAGCTTGTAATATTTCCCGCTACTTTGGGGTAAAAAATATATATCTTTCTAAAAATGCAGATACATGTGCATATATGCTATTTGAACATCCCATTAATGCCCTGCAACTTTTCACTGATGTTGGAAGGCCTTATTAAAGCTTTCCAGCATGACTGTGTGGTATTTCCCATTAAGTGCATTAATGAGATCAGGCACTGATGTAGGGTTGAGGTAAGGGCTCTATGCAGGCCAGTTGAGTGCTTCCATTCCATGTCTTTGTAGACATTACGTTGTTCCAGTAAAGGAAAACTGTAATAAAGCATAAAGTGACGTCCTATACAATTGTGTGCTGTCAATGTTTATGGCTAGGTCTTTACATACTTGTGACCATATAGTGTAGCTTAAGAATCCTAACTATTAGCTGTTTTAATAAAGAGCTTATAAAAGAGCGATGGCAAAGACATGTAAACATGAATACCTTATGATTTGCATTAGATCTCTCTTCCTTCCTGCTTTGTCCCCCTGCACAGTATGTATAGCACAAAATGATTTACATTCATAAATGAATACTAATAATTAAAAACTTTGTATATTACAGTAATTAAAGAGATTCACCTGACAGAGATGGCATGGTCTTAAATTTTTGACTGAGTGGTGAAGTTTCTTCATTTAGTTGCCTTACTAACTCTGAGGTATTTTCATTCCATGAATTTCCTCCTGGCTGCTGGTCATCAGGGCGCTGTTCTCCTGTTTCTGGATCTACAGTTTGCAGGTCTTCTGTTTGCAGGTCTCGGGGTCGGTATCCCTTTTCTGTTTGCTTGTCCACTACCTGCAGAGCATCAGCTATGAGAGAGGCCAGCTGGTCCAGATCTGCTGCACTTAAACTCTCCACATCTACATTGTGCCTTCCTACATTTCGTAGAACATTTCGGATAAAGGTCTCTGCAAAACCAACAAGCACAGATTTGCAAAAACAAGAAATATTAAGAAGCAACATCTTTAATTGTACAAGTGTACAAAAGAGAGATTATCCATCCAAACCAGAGAGCATGGCCAATTTTGCTCCCTTGGCTCCCAGTAATGGATGAGAGAAAACCAAAACTGTAGCCACAGGGAGTTAAGACATTAAAAATACTGTCATGGTTTGGTTACGTGATTAGTATTGCATAAATAATTTTAAATCCTATTTAGTATGTGAACTATAATACAATTAACTTATGAGTACATACAGTACAGTGGTGGCCAAAAGTATTGAGTCAAGAGTGAAATTCATTATTTAATTACATTCTCAATTTGTATTCTTTTTTTATTTATTTAATTTATTATTTATAGTTGTTGTTGTTGGTCTTTCGGCTAGTAAGTGTCTTTTATTCTTCAAAACATGCTGCTGGATCCAGCTGGGCATAGAGTTTAAAGGTTGTCTCTAGTTAAATGGTGTGACTTGCTCAGTCCATACCTGCTTGATTACTCCCTGAAAGTCATGTACAGATATTTGGTACAAGGTTTACAATTAACGTGAGAATTCCAGAAGTTTAGTCATTTTTTCTCATTATTAAGCAATATAAAGTAAAATAAGAGATAGTACTGTGCTGCTATATGTGATATTGCTATGAAATAATGTTTCCATGCCATCATCAACATTATCAACAGATTATGTTCTGTTTACTTAACCAGTTATTTGTCTCTGCCAATTTATAATTCATATCATAGTGATCGATAAATAGTGACTGACAGTCAGTGTAATTAACATGGTAAAACAAGTTTTAAATTCTTAACAGTTCTATGTAGCCAAAATGAAATGAAAAGAAATAAACTCCTCACATTTGGGATTTGAATCCCAAATAGCATAAAAGGAAAAGCTAGTGCACTAGGGTGTACATGATTCAGCATTTTCTAAGGAGACAAAGTGTTGTTTAAGATGACATAACATTATCAGATGTGTTTTTTTTTTTTTGCTGAAAGTGCTTTTGTGACTGATTTGGTATGTGGGTTTAGGCAGGCAGCTGCTCTCCCCTCTTTCTAATAATGCGGACCATATCGACCTGCCTTCACTCATGTTTGTGACTGACAGTTAGTGTAATTAACAACTGATAGAACACTTGTGACATGGAGTGATTTATACAGTTAAACATTCTAGTGCTGTTACACTCTATTATCACCACTCGTGGAATGCCTCTCATCCAATAAGATTACTCTGTTAGAAATAACTGTTGTATAATACATAGCATAGACTGTCGTAATAGTTTGGGCCACCCCTGTATATGCTTTAATTCTCACTCACCTCATCTACAAAACAATTAAACAGTTGAAACTGAATTTATAAAGTAGTCACTGTCTTAATCTGTTATCTAGTCATCTGTTAACTAGTTTTTCTTTGACAATATATTGAATAATATTATACATAATTTTAAGCAATTTCCTGCGGGATCAATAAAGTTTTCTGATTCTAATTCTGATTCTAATAAAAAACAGACAAACCTATAATTAATTATTACACTACATACAGTATGTGACCAGTCATATCAAGTCAGGTATTAAGTTTTTTTTTTTTTTGGCGTTATGGCCCACAGAGAGCAGTGGGTGAAATGAAACCTTTAACAGAATTGAGAAAGTTTTAATTCTATCGCTATCAGAGAAAATTCCAGAAATTCCAGTCAGAGAACTCTTTTTCTTCGTACATCATGGACTTGTCATTTAGATTCTTAAAACAGGATGTGGACCATAAACAAACTCGCACTGGCCATATCTCAGCAATCGGACATGGGACAGTAATAAACTTACAAATTGGAGCTTTGTGAACCAGGAATCTGAAAATATGCATAATTTAAATGCAACTTAATACCTGATTTCATTTGATGGGTCAGATACAGAAGAAACAGATCATACCATCTACTTGAGTCAACGGTTCTTTGACAAGCAACTGTGAGGCTCCAGCCTTTGGGATTACTGCTTCTGGTTTTGGTCTACCTCTCTGCCTGGATGCCATTTTTTGAGACACATACTGCTTTAGGGCAGTAAGGGGGAAGTATGAACCATCCTGTTGTTGTTGTGTATTGTATGCTCTGTCACTCTGATAACGAGTGAGATCAGGGAAAGAAGGTGCCTGATAGGGTGAATCTGGGGTGAACTCAGGTGGGCTTGAGCCGAGTTTACTGTTTGGTTTTCCAGAACGATAATAAGTTGCTGGCAGAGAAGACTTCATTTTGGTGACCTGTACACAATGAATAGACACAAATATTTAATAAGTATGTCGGTAATAACTTTGACTTCATGCATACATTTAACATACAGTAACATACTTCCCATGACTACAGGATATGACATGGTTTTTAAAGTAATGAGAAACTACCCACTGCATCATGTACTCTAGGATTAATAGAACTGTTGCCAGCTGAAACATAATAATAATTGCGGTAATTATGCAAACAATGCCTCTTGCATATGTATGTATTCAAATTGTATCTATTTATTTATTTATTTATTTTGGGGGGTATAATCAACATATTTGCATAGATGTTGTGCTTATCATCAGTGATTAAAATTTTATCTCCTGGGCAAGTCCAAAAAAAAATAAAAAATAATAACAGGAACATCAACATGCATAAATAAATATCAAAATAATAATATATCTCTATACATTATTGGAGTGCAACAATTAAGGAGTCAGGGGTAACTCAGTGGTTAAGGCACTGGACTGTGCTCCGGAAGGTCCCATGTTCAAACCCTCCAACCATAAAGCTCCCCTGTTGGGCCCTTGAGCAAGGCCCTTAACTCTCAATTGCTTAGATGTATAATAAGATAAAAATGTAAGTTGCTCTGGGTAAGGGTGTCTGCCAAATGCTTAAATGTAAGCAAGAAAATGTATCGATGATTACTACATTGGTTTATGTTATTTATTAGTTCATATTATTAACCATGCTTTGGCATATATGCCAGGTTGAAAGTATGGGAACAAATTACATTACAATCTGGTATTGGCCTGTAAGTTTCTGGTTCGCAAAATAACATAATCATTTGATAATATACTCATACATATTTTCAAGCCAACTCAGAATTCTGAAAGAAAACCCTAGAGATTTTTTTGTCTTATTATTTTAGGCACACTATATTTGTTAATATTCTTGACTTGGGAGTGGTAGCTCAGACAGCTAAGGCTCTAGGTTGTTGGTTTGGGGATCTGAGGATGCGGATTCGAGCCCTGCCATTGGTGGGTTGTCACACCCCATACTACCCATGCAGTGCCGGTCCCAAGCCCGGATTAAATGGGAGGGTTGTTTCAGAAAGGGCATCCGGCTGTAAAACCTTGGGAAAAGTTGTTGTGTGGTTTAATGGTCTGCTGTGGCGACCTCTTGACGGCAGCAAGCTAAAGACTAATAACAAACTTGACTTAGAGCAGTGGTTCTCAAACATTTTCTGTCGTTCCCCACTTAAGGGGGTGGGCGAATTTTCAAGCCCCACTTGCAACAAAATGATAACGAAAACGGCCAAGTGTACTATTTATTGAAATATCAATTTCTAAACCAATAAGATCAAATAACGGCAAGTTCAAAACAGATACAATACACGTGCAATTGTTATAACAGGCTTACTTCGTCACTTATCTAGAGCTTTCTTTCAAAGAAGCCAAGTGGCTTATTAACGTGACTGGGGTGTGTTGTCTCTAAGTGTCTTCCTACTTTGTTGGGTCTCATGCTGTCTGCTGCCAGCGGTTTATGACACAAAACACACAGAGGTCTCCCCTCTATCCCATCATCCCCACCATGAATCCAACCGCAACATAGACTTCATCACAGGCTTTTTGGTTGATTAGGCTGATGATGCTGAATCACCTGCTTTTTTGTGGTCCATGTAACAAATGTATCCATTGACGTTATTATGCTCACTACATACAGTACGCTACTGACCCCATGTTATGCTCTAAAATGCAATTTAATTATAAAATAAGCAATATAAAAAATGTTGTATAGGGGAAGAATATATAAATTATATATTTTTTTCATATACAACATGTATATTTTTATATTGCTTATTTTAGAATAAAAATCGTTTCCTATAATTTTTCACCACAAACAATATTTATTTAGTGCAATTTGTGATAAACAATTTGTTATTTGTACATTGACAAACCCCTACAAAATAAATGTGCCATAAAATAATCATTTTTGGGGATTTGTATTAATCGTCTCGACGGCTGTCACGTGCCTAGGGTTAATTATAATAGTAATAATATATTTGATAATAATAAACCTTTGAATGTATGTCCTAATATAATATTTGATAGAGATTACGTGGGTATGTGTTGGGGGAGGGTGGGGGTGGGGGGGATGAGTTTGGGCAATCCGTGGCAGGGGGGCACTTTAGCTTATAACACCTGTTTGTGTCCGCGATAAAGTTAGTTTGATATTCGCATCTCCGAATTCAATAGCTGCGTAAATAAACCCGTGAATAAGATACCCAGATATATTTCCTCTCTACATTGTCTTTAAGATCTATCCGCCTTAAATTATACATGTTTAAAAGCATAAACACCATTATTCTCTACGGCGCAACAAATGATTTAGGGATCATCGCTAAACGCCGCACACCAACAAAAAGCGTAGAACGATATTGATCTTCCCTTTTGTTCAGCGCCTGAAGGATCAAAAAGCAACTTTGTTACCACACAGGAAACTAAAAATGCCAGACTAGTACTGCCTGATAAAATACCGAAACATCAGCATACACATTGGAATAAATGAAATGACTTATATAATACCGAATGTCTCGGTATATATTGTTCCTCTGCAATTAACATGCCGACTTTAAACCGTTATTATGGCTGTATGGT
Source organism: Clarias gariepinus (assembly GCF_024256425.1). Taxonomy (NCBI): domain Eukaryota; kingdom Metazoa; phylum Chordata; class Actinopteri; order Siluriformes; family Clariidae; genus Clarias; species Clarias gariepinus. The sequence goes on along the minus strand of NC_071124.1, from coordinate 10,683,407 downwards.
TCCACTTTTTCTCTGATGTTATTTTAATTTACTTGTATTAATGATCCATTTCTTTGCATGTGATTGTTTAGTTTCTAGTGTCCGATCTTTATTGTCAATAAAGAAAAGCATGAATTAGAATAGGTACTTTCCTATTATTTTCCACTAATTCCCTCCCGTTCATTGCGCCCCACCTGTCATGTCTGTATTCCCCACTAGTGGGGCGCGCCCCACACTTTGAGAACCACTGACTTAGAGGAAGATCAGATCACATTTTATGACAAATTAAGGAAGAAAACTACATAAATAAAAGTTATGAAAAGTTTACATAAATTTTCTTCCCACTATATCATTTGATTAAAATGTTGGAAAGAATCGGTAAATACACATTTGTTTGTATTAGTACACATTATTTAATTACTTAAGAAACAGATCAGTAAATATATTTATACAGTATTAATCAATTAAGTAAAAATTTATTTGTATACTGTAGGTATTTACACTGATCAGCCATAAGAATAAAATCACCTGCCTAATATTGTGCAGGTCCCTCTCGTGTCACTAAAACAACTCAAGGCAAGACCTCTAAAGATGTGCTGTGGTATTAGGCACCAGGGTGTTAGCAGCAGATCCTTTAAGTCCTTTAAGTTACAAGGTGGGGCATTATTGGATCGGACTTGGTTTTCTAGTACATCCCATAGATGCTTGGCTGAATGTGATCTGAGGAAATTGGAAGCCAAGTCAACACCTTGAACTATTTGTCATGTTCATCAAACCATCCCAAAATTATTTTTTGCTATTAGGAAATACATGGGCTGCAACATTTTTTGGAAGGCGTTACATGTCAAAGTATCCATATACAGTATATGCAAGTGCACAGGGTTTTTCAGAAAAAAAAAAAACATTTTCCTGAGAATTACATTGCCTCTTCCAATAGTGCATCCTGGAGCCATCTATTGCCCAGGAAAGCAATGTACACCCACCCAGCCATCCATCTGATGTAAAAGAAAACATGATCCATCAAACCACACTACCTTTTTCCATTGCTTTATGGTGTCATTCTGACACTAGTCTACGGCAACACAGTCACTGTGGGTTCTGACACTTTTGAATCATAGTTTAAAATGTTTTTTTTTTTTTTAGCAAATTGTGCTTCAGGAGCTCTTCTGTGTGATTGGCCCAAACAGGATAGCCTTTGCTCCCATGCTGATTAAAGAGCCTTGCATACAAATGACTTATCCATGTTAGATAAATGCTGATTTAGAGCATCTCCCAAACAGCAGGTTCGTATTTACCAATCCACCATTTGGTCAGTACGAACCTGCTGTTTTGGAGATGGTGTAACTCAGCTTTTCAACCTTCATAATGTAACCCTTGTTAAAGTCTCTCAGATCCTTATGCTTGCTCATTTCTCTTGCTTCTAGAACATCAATAGCTCACTTGCTGCCTGATATATCCCAGTCCTTGACAGGTATCAATATTAAAGAATAATCCATTTTATTTACTTCACCTGTCAGTGGTTTTAATGTTATGGCTGGTCAGTGTATAAATAACCTTATTAGTTTATCATACACATGTGAAATGAGTGGATATGCCAATATCTGGCCAGGCAAAATGCTACACCAGAGCTAACACCTCAGTGTATGAACATGCTCGCCAAATGTAGCACTGCAAAACAGTAATAATACAAATACATAAAAATGACTTACCTGACCATCTTGTTTAGGCAGCAGACTCAGGTTCAGCAAATACTTCTGCAGACTTTTGCTAAGTTTCTCCTCCAATGGCTTTAGTCTCTTTTCTTCCACAGCAGCTGTTTGTACTATTTGTCTGTATAATAAGGAGCATGTTAACATTATCAGAACTGACGAAATAATAGCATCTGCATTTAACTATTGTAAGGACTTCCTTCATATTCACTTATCTTTAAATTTTCCATTACATCGACAGATAACATCAACAGCCTATGGCTCAATAAAAGGTTTCTTGACTGCCATGCGGAAGGCTCGGTCTTAATTCCTCGCAAACCCCACTGGATACAGTGCCACTCCCAAGCCCAGAAAAAGACGGATAGTCCAATGTGGCAACCCCTCGTTGGAAGGAGCCGATAGACCAACAACAACACAGACAGCGTATCTGGTAAAATGCTAAGATTGACATAGTGTCTATGTGGTCAGGTTTGGAGACAGCTGATGGTCTTTTTACTTTTTATAGAACATAGTTACGGAGGATATCCTACTGTATATAACAAGAAGAGGTTCCACTTTGATTCTGATTTGGATTATAATTTGGAATATCCACTGTTTTACCAATTTAATTAAATTAAAACCCTAAAGTGGCCTGAAAAAAGCCCTGACCTTAAACCCATTAAACACCTTCGAAATGAAGTTGGATACTGACTACAACCCTGTTAACGCTTTTGTGGTTGAATGGGTGGATCAAGCATCCATGGGATGTGCGGGACAAAGAAGTCCAATCCATTGAGGCCCCACTCCGCAACCCACGGGATCCAAAAAGGATCCATTGCCAATGTCCTGGTGCCAGACACCACAGCACACCCCAGAGGTCTGGTGGAGTTATGCCCTAAGGGGCAATGGTTTGGAACATGGAACGTCTTAGCTCCTGTAGAGTGTTAGATTTTGTTCCTACTTTACACAGAACATACAACAATACTGAATCGTCTGCATTTAAACATGTGTGAATGAATATGCACAACATTCTATTTAAAATGTGTCCTGAGGACAGACCTGACCACTGTTTTCTTTTGCATGGCCTTTTTATTTTTATCGTTGTGTGAGTACATTACCTTGAGTCAGGCAGTAACAGGGGAATCCTGTGTAGTTTCGAAAATTCTTTAGACAGGATCTGCTGAGTGATGTCATCTTCCCATGACAGGCCTTGGGAAGCAAAAACAAACCATTTAATCATGAAATATAGAGAAGTTATTTTAATCCCACAGCTCCATGTGACAGATTCACTTTTTGAATTCTGTTTGTTTCTCATTCTAGCACCGGGAATCGCCTAAACATTAGCTCTGTTAAACATGTGTTCAAGCTAATCAACAGTGAATGTGAAGATAATTATGTACCTAAATCTCCTTGGGTTTCACAGCCAGTGTGAAGCACTCAGTTTGACATTCATGTTCTGCTTTTGTTGCTTCACCATCTCTTGGTGATTGTTTGTAGACAGTTTTACTGTAGGTTGAGTAATTGGCTTTTTTAAAGTCAGTGTTTGAGTTGTTCAGTTTTCTTTTCTTTTGTGGAATTCCTTTTTTGGTTCTTTCTTTATACTAGCTGTAAGTGCTAAAGCCAAAGCACACTAGAATGACGCTCTACCACTTTTTTCACTTTTATGTAATGGTAAAGAGTTTGCACACAAGCCAGTTGAAATTCATATACATTAGTGATTAGTGACACATAAGTCCTTTAAGATCCAATCATCAGTAAATCATACGTTACTTAAGAGAACAATACAAAACACGTAGAATAGTTAATGTTGGCATAGCAAAATGGAAGGTGTGTTGATTGATTAACATCAACTTGTGCACTGAGTAATTAGCAAAAAAAAAAAACATTTCAAGATACTATAAAAGTTGCTGATGCCTTTTAATACATAGTTACATAATACAGTATATGCATAGTTTAATACAGCTGTGTTGCTACAGTAGCTAGCGTTAACTAATAAAAATAAAAAGGCAGCAAAATATCCTTTAAATTGTTATAACTGCTACAAAAATAAAAGTAATAAAAATAGTGTAGGTGAAGTCCTGCAATAAAAGACTTCTAATCTTACAGTATCTAATCTTGTGCTAGAAAGTGCCCATCAAACAGTAGATCAAATCTGATACAAATATCACTATAGCTCTGATAATATTTGAAAGAATATATGAAAGATAAAGAAAGAAATATCACACATTCAGGGGACCTTTGCATATTTTTATGTTTTACATGAAAATAAAAAAGACGCAAGTATAACAAAGTTACCAGAAGAACTCGTATTCTCCAGCATGCTCAGTAAAACCTAACAGCTGTTTCTCTTACAGTACTGTGCAAAAGTCTTGAGCACATACAGTCCAAACAAAATGCCATGAGCAAAGTAACTTAAAGTTAATGTAATGCAAGTTATGTGGTCTGATGATTTATCCTGCTCTGGAGTGATGGGTGCGCAGGGTAGGAAGGATAGCTAATGAAGCAATGTACCCATCCTGCATAATACCAATGTACCCATCATGCATAATACCAATGTACCCATCATGCATACTACAGATATAGTGCATGATATGCATGATATTATATATCAGATATAGTATGCATCATATCATCATACTATATCTGGGGTTGCTTTACCAGGTTATCACATTTATGAAAATTTTTTTCCCTGATCTCACAGACATGTTCTCGGACTCAAACTGCAAAATAGTTATTCTGGGAGCACGAGGAATCATTTTCACACATATACTGGCCACGCACTGATTGCGGTAAACGAGGCTAACAAAATCTTAGATTGTGCTACTTTTTCTGGACAGCCTATTTATAAAACATAAGGGAATTCACTGAGCTGCAACATACATACCTCGAAGTGAAAGTTTCAAGAGTAGTGTACGGAATCTCTGCAGGGTTGCTGGTGTGATATCATATGTGTATACATCTGCTCCCACCATCATCTGACAATGGCCAAACACACCATCTGCAATATTATGACACTGTCAGTTATAAATGCATAACCATCTGCCAAAAATTAAAGTGGTTTTGCAGATACAAATTAGAAATTTGACAGCCATAGCACACTATGTAGGCATATTTTTAAAAAGTTAAACTTTGTTACTGAATTCAGCTTTCTCTCATATTTGACTGACAAGCCTTATTTAATGTTTGTTTGTTTAATAATACAGCGAAAAGCCACCTGAGGGCGTTCATTATCACATGGTTATACATATTTTATGCATGTACTTTATGTGCATTTGTCTTACCATTGACACAGATCTCATAGTTCATACATAGAGTCTCCTCAAACAGACAACCTGAGGAAACAAGAGTACACAATTTAAAGCAGGATTTTTTTTTGTGTATGATCGGTTATGTATCTATGGACCCATTAGTAGCACAACTAAACATAAAGTCAACAAAACCATCACCACTTTATTAGTTAAATAAAACAAGTCAGTCAGACAGTAAATGTTTCTTCTTTACAAGACCTTTAAGCCCAGTTTACATTTTCAACGTATTGCTATGAATTCACATCTTGTGATAAATCTCGGGCACTCTTACAGTAGAATTTGGCCTACCTACTGTAGGTGTGTTGGAATAACCCTCAGTGATCTGCAGCTTGCCTTGATGGGCTATGAAAAATCTAAACATGCTCAAAAAATTGTCGTAGATCTACAACTATTTATGACTATTTAGTCCAGTGGTCCCCAACCCCCGGGCTGCAGACCAGTACCGGTCCGTGGATCAAATGGTACCGGGCCGCACAATAAATAATTAAATATTTCCATTTTATGAAATATAAAATGGAACGAGTCTGAACAATATTTTATTTTGAAAAACATTGTATTTTAAAAAACCTGACGGAACTGCAGGTGTTCTATGACCTGCAACTCCTATTTTGATTAAAAGGTGTAGGCTATTTATTGCCAAATTGTATAATAAAGACTACAGCCGGGTTAGACCTTTTTCTAACAAAACCCCACATTTATGGAATAGCATTACAATCACTGTTCAGGACTCACACCTAATGTTTAAGTCCAGGCTAAAATTCTATATGTTTTGTCAACCCTTCTGTCAAGTTTTCCCTTATGTAAATGGACATAGACATAGAGTGTTATTTCTCATAAGCCCACTCAGATGGTCATGTCACACATAGATGATCTTGTATGCACTCCTCAGGCACAGTTTGTTTAAGATGCATGCCCATGTAATTTCTCCAGTGTGGCCATCACATGCATTTTCTTGGTGATTAGTTTCAGTACATGTTAGTAACAGCAAAGGTGCTACAATGACCATCATGTTAGTGATGATCATCATGTTATTACTCATTAGAAGGTAACACATGTTCTTAGACATCCCTCTATCTTCGCTCCAAAGAATAAAACTGCAGAGAATTCTTTGATAGACATGGGTTAAAATCTGGCCCTCATCAGAGTGGTCCCAGGTAGCGGCTTGATGGCACAATCTCATGGTTGAAAAGGTAGGAGTTCGGAGGCACCTTTCTTGTTGAACACTACAGGCAAGTGTTGATACTCCTTCGCCACACACATGTGCTGCCTAATGATTTTACACTGCCATACTCTAAATGCTGTTGGCCTATTCCCTTCATCCGATGTGGCGGTTTTAGGAACAGACAGGTATGGTATATGCCTGCACCAGGTGTTCTGCTACAGTATAAAACTTTTTTCCCAGACAGCTGTTCCCCAAACTCTCACCCTCCCTGTGAGTAGTGAGTTGACAAACACACTCTTGGGAGATATTGTGAGAAACTTGGATGCATTGTGAATAATAAACAGTGAAAAATGTAGCAATAAATTGCAACATTTCCTGGGCTTGTCATCATATCTATCAAGCATTTTGAACAGTGAGAAGGATCAGTGAGCAGACTCACCTTGCCAACCTATTCACACATAAAGGATATTCAATCTTAGCTACTCGCTGGCCAAGTGGTTGTAACATTAAAACAAGATGGTCAGTGTAGTACCTTTGTTGGGCAAGCAATTATTCTCACTAGCATGTTTTTCATGGCCACACATTGTGTGTGTATGGAAATGCTCTTATTTTTACTAATAAACATACAGTAGCTATGGTTTTCACTGTTGATTTTATACTATGGAACTTTACCAAGTGGTCTCCAGTCATGATTTTTTCAGCGCATTTCCTCCAGGTTTTGAAAATACATTAAATGATTCTGAACCTAGTTCCCATAAATTGTACAGCTGCTTAGTTGTTTTCTTTGACATCTGCTTAGTTGTTTTCTTTGACATCTGCTAAGTTGTTGTTGTTGTTTTTTATGCAGACCAACAGTTTAACCATTCTGTGATGGCAACCTTTTTTTGGCCAGGCAGTGTATATACATGAATCAGCCTTAATGTTAAAATCGCCTGTCCAATATTGTAAAGGTGACCCTTGAGCCACCACAGAAGTCCTGACTCACAGAGCTTTCTGTCACAGCCAGCAGTAGCTTTTTCAGCAATTTGTGCTACAATAGCCCATCTGTGGGATCAGACCAGATGGGCTAGCCGTCATTCTCTACACACTTCGGTGTGCCTTGGGTGTCTAGTTCATAAATTTCATTAAGAAAGGTCTTAGTCAAAACCTAGAATAAGATTTAAAATCCAGGACACTTATCCAAAGCACAGGTCAAAAGCTGTTATATCGTATGAAAACACTGCAAACATCTGTTTTTACATTCTTATTTTGGAGATTGGGGTGTAGAATAATGAGGGGGAAAGGATTTTGACCAACATTTTTAAGTGAAACATACCAAAATTTAAAAAAAGGGTCTGTAAAGTAGCTGTTGTCACTGTACAGTATACTTGGTAAAATCACAAAAGATTTAGTTTATCAGTGTATGTGACTTTTGGAAGCAATTAGTAAAAAGCTGTTCTTATTAATGAAATCCAATCAAACTTAAAAAAAAACTTTGGTTATGAAAAACTATTATGAAAAAAATAAATTACCTGAATGAAGTATGTTTTAAACTATAACTTGCATAAGTCCCTGACAAATGCTAGACAATAGCTAATGCCCACATTAGATTGTCATACAGTAGCTGCCTATATGCTAGCTCCATCCATCCAGCTACCTCTGTGGTCCAACTAGGGACTGTGAAGGCCAATTGTATTGTACTTATTTATTTGTACGACCTCCAGTCAACATTCACACGCACTTTCACGCCAGGCACCAATTATTCTAATCTGCATGTTTTTGGACTCTGGAAGGAAGCCAGAGAAACCTGAGTAAACCCACCAAGCACGGGGAAAGACCATGCACACACATCCAAAGCAGGAATCAAACCCAGGACCAGGAGGTGCAAGGCGACAGTGCTAACCACTAAGTCACCATGCCAGCTACATGGGTGCTAGCTAGATAAGATTTGTTCTTCGCTTTATTGGTTCCCAGATTATGTCTTTTGTCCTGAAAATTGGTGCATTATGTACAGTATTGCATACAAAAAAAGGTTTCTTGAAAAGTAATTAATTTTTTGATTACTTAGTAGTTAAGCAATTATAAACATTTAAGCCGACATTTTAAAAATGAAAAATAAGGTGTCTAAGACTTTTACATAGTATTGTATGTATAAAATGAAAAACTAATATACCTTAATCAGGAGTGGTGTAAATTTTAAGATGTGTCTATATTAGACACATGTAACATATATAGATGTGTCTATTCTTACATTTTCTTTCTTTTTGATTGGCTGGTATTGTAGCACATTTGTCATGCTGTGCAAGTTAAATACGCACAGGGCTGAGAAGTTAAATGCGCTAAGTGAGTACGAAAGATGATAAAAGTTCAAGAACGTGGGTAGGGCCATTTGGTGATGTTCATGTGTTTCAGACTGCAGGCGGTCATTGTAGAAGAATTGGGTATTTAAAGCATTGCAAAGAATTTAAAGGTTGCAAAAAATTGTTATTTAAAGCATTAAGACTAATCTTTGTATTTAAAATTTGTGTCCAATTACTTCCAAGCCTGTGAAAAAGGAGGTACTATATAAAAAACATCTGTAATTCCTAAAGACCTGATGTATTATACTTCTTTAACTGAAGGCTAAAATATAATCTACACATCAATCACATATTGATAGCTTTATTTCAATGCCACACCTCAGAGTGTCCTTCACCATGTGCTGTGAGCTTCTAGGGTTCGTCTCCAGGCCTTAACACAGGATAATCAGTACAGAAAATGAATCAATAAATGAATGTTGGAAAATTATTTGTATGCAGAGATGAAGCCAATTGTGAAACATTTGCAGAAATCTGGGGTGATTGCCAATTTACCGCTGTTATTATATTAAATTAAATTAGTTTATAAAACAAAGATAGTGAACTCTGCCCTATAAGCTGGAAAATCTAAGTTCAAGCCCTGGTTGATGCTACAGCCAGGATTCCTAGCGAGCAGTCTGGTCTCTCATATTTGCACTCTCACATCAGTCATAGGGACACTTGCCAATCATGCATGCATGTGAGCTCATGTAAGCCGTGTTATGTGGTGTTATGTAGCTCTAAGTGTGTTACACTGCTCCCTAAGAGATGATGAAAGACAATTTTAAAAGATGTAGTCAGCTGGTGTCGTGTCTCCGAGGAAGCAGTGATAGTCATTGCCCTCCCCGGTCGGTAGCTGTCACCTAATGGAGCGTGCCCTAAGGATGTTGTGTGGGTGGGGGTCAAAGTGTCAAATTAAAGATTAACAGGTTTTGCAGCAGGTTTTGATGACAGAACAAAGTAAATGCTGTGAATATGAACAGAATAGCTACAATGTAAACACCTCTAGTTATTACGTTTTAAAGGTGTTTGATTAAAACTGTGTAGTAATGGTTTCACTGCTGAGAGCTCTTTAGCATTTATTGACATGCTCTGGTCTAAACAGGAGACACAGGAAGTCTATTCAGGGAAACACACACCCACCTTCTATCACAGGCCGTCTCCATGAATTAAGGATGCTCAAAGCCGTTGCTATGGTAATACAGTAGGATGCCCTATTGACAGGGTAACCTTTGGAACTGCTTGAATCTGATTCTCTCTCTCACACACACACACTTAAACATAGAGGCACATATTAATCTCGATCAGAAATGTCTTCCGATGCGATAAAACACCGCCTTACTGTATATGAGATGTACAGTAATAGACACCAGGATAATTTACGTATAAACGGTGTAACAGATTCAACGAGGACACGAAGCCTCGTCTTTATGAGGAGATGTGGAGTGTACATTAGGTCATTAGAGAGTGTGTGTTCGGGCTAATCCGCAGGCCTGGCCGATGCTTTCCAAACACACTCTGCTGATTAATTTCCTTTACGCGGAAAGTTCGGTTCGCATTAGAATTTTTGAATTTGCAGTTGAAATATATTTTCTCCGTTTGTACGCAGCGCTCTGTGCTATCGGGAAGCATCGCGAAATAAACCCCAGTGTTCGTGTCCACTGATCCGAATACAGCTGGATGGACACAGACACATACTGTAAAGAAAAAAAATATATTATATATATATATATAGTATATATAGCACAGTTCTGTATTTAGCTTTGACAAACAGCGCTGTTATTAGACACGAACATAATGAAGATACGTTTAGACCTACAGGAAGAAACGCACGACAACCCCGACCAAATATCTTCTATATTATTGAATATCCACCGATTATTCCACCTCAACAATCATTAATACCCGTCCTGTAAGATATGCCCAGCTGCACACCCACCGAATCTTCCCTCCGCCGCGGCGCTGAGGCGCACCGGGAGCGCGAGGAGAGCCAGGAGCAGGTAGACGGAATCCATTCCTTCTCTTCTCTCTCTCATACATCCATGACACGCGCGCGCTAAAAATACCTATCGTCGCTTTTCAGGTTTTAAATTGTATATGTGTTTTTCTTCTTCCAGAACGATGTGCAGGGAAAGGAAGTGAAGGAAGGGGGGGAGTGATGGAGCGATTGACGTACGAGATGTAGAGAAGAGGAGGAGACGCACAAGCTGTCAGTGTTCTTCCAGAAGGCCCTCCCTGACTCACAGTGACGTCAAACATCATCATCTCTCTCTCTCTCTCCATCTCTTTCACACACAAATCATTGCATCATAATGCTTAATGCAGCTCATTCATACATCCTGTGGCTGTTCCTCAACCCCATCTCTCTCTTTTCCTTAAACAGACGAATAAACAAAAATGTATTTTATCGTTTCAGGGAAACGTTTCCACAAGGTCAAAACGGTCAGATATTTCTTCCTGTATAGGGACATTCAGTGTACACAGAAATACAGTATATACTCTCTCTCTCACACACACACACACACGCACAGCCCACCTTTATTCAATCCAATTTTATTTGTATAGTGCTCACAGAATCAAATGAAAATACTGGAAATGTGTATGAAATGTGAGAAAATGTGTATGAATCAAAATGATTAGATTGTCCCTGATGAGCAAGGCGAGGACCTCGGTGGCAAGGAAAACTCCCTGAGATGGCAATATGAAGAAACCATGAGAGGAACCAGACTCAACAAGGAACCCATCCTCATATGGGTGGTACCGATAGGAGAGATTGATCTGCAGTCATACTGTGTGGCAGCTGGAAGTTCAATATAACAGAAGAAGTTTGTAAGTTAATACTGTATAAAGTCTAGTTCATTATTGGAGGCTCAGGTACAAAACTGTAAGACATTCCAGTCCTGAACCATTGAGCGACATCATGGTAAACTGGAACCCCAGTCACCACATGCAGACCACATGGGGCCCCCATGTGACAAGATCTCCAACCAGAACCGGGGAACCAGGACATGTCAGACAGGTCCAAAAGAGCAGAGGAGGTCTGGATCATGGAGGGTTCAGGAGTGGCATGTGTGTCTCCACAGAGAGAGTCAGGGAGGGAGAGAGAGCGAAGAGAAGAGTAGGAGAGATGACAGTTAGCTATGGTCACTGTCACATAATGTATAAGATGGCATTCTGCCTAGGGTGTACCCTGGCCTGTGCCCTAATTCATCTGAGATTTAAGCCCCTGTGACCCTGTGCATTATATAAGATAAATAAATAAAAAATATATATTTAGTACATATTTGGACTGGGATCCAACATTAAAATGCTGCAACACTCAGAAATCAGAAGGACATGGCAAATAACCAATGTAACCAAATCCCTAAATGTATTCATATTTTTAGAAAGACTACAAGCCTTTTTTCCCTGCAGTCTTATACCAAACAGGCTATCAGATGCAAAATCAGACGTTCAAATAAAAGACATGCTAAGCTAAAACTGTGCTTTTATATATAAATATAAATATATATGTGTGTGTGTGTGTGCGCGAGCGTGCGTGTGTGTGTGTGTGTGTGTAGAGAACTCAGGGGAGGGTAAACATTACTCTAAAGTGTTGAGTGTGAGTCTCATGCTCTAATATATTTTCTCAATCACTTTTAGCTTTGATTGCAGCACACAATGTGGAGGCCAATTCATGTAAGAAATTAATTGCTTATGCTTCTAGAACCACTCTTTATAATTTGATCCAAATCAAATCAAATTCAAATTTTATTTGTCACATACACCAATATGCAGTGAAATGATTTTGTGCGACCACAGAGTCGCGACGGCAGCCACCTAACCGGCGCCATCATAGAAGATAAAAGATCCCTGTACTATGCCTGTGCCATTAGAGAAGAAAAACTCCATGTGATAATCTGGTCATTCAGTACATTCAGGTCATCAGTTGATATTGTTCCTGAGCCCAGACCCGACCAACTGATGCAACCCTAGATCAGAACGCTGATCTACAGTGGACACTATGCATGATGGGTGCATCACTTCATGTGCTTCCCATGTAAATCTGTATTTCTCAGATCCCATGACTTTTTTTTGTTGTTTCAAAGAGATATGAGATATATTAGATATTTACTGAGGATATCAAAATGCAACTCAGGTATGTAACTCTGCTTCTATGAACAACAGATAACAACTAGTGGCACTCTTTTACAGTACTACATTCTACAACAATACTGGAGATTTCAAAACTATAAAATAACGCATATGGGTTTATGGGTATTAGGTAATTACGTAACAACAACAAAAACAACAGTGAGTTGTTATTTTAAGACACAGAGGTCAGCCTTTCTGTAATAGTTCTCGCAAGAACAGTATTGTCAAGTGCATTTGCAAAATCCGTCAAGCACCATAATGAAACTGGCTCTTATGAAGACCATCCCAGGAGGACGAGACCAAAACCTACCTCTGCCGCAGACGAGAAGTTCATTTAGAGTTATCAGCCTGAAAAATGACTAATTAACAGCACCTTAGATTAGAGGCGTTATGAAGTCTTTACAGAGCAGAAGTAGCAGACACATCTTACCATTAACTGTTCAAAGAATAATGATTAATGCGTTTTTTTGGACGCCTTCAGCATTCCTTTACAATGTAGAAAGAAAAAAAAATCAGGAACGATCATGGAGTTAGAAAGTGTTCTAAAACTTTTGAACGGTAGTGTATGCTTCTGAGTCACTATGTAGAGATTTAAAAAACAAAAAGGAAATCACACCTACAGTACCTTGAAGTTCAGCTGTCAAGAGCAGGCATAACAGGGCTATTTGAAGCAATGATATAAGAATAAATTGGCATTGGAGTATTTCTCTCTGCAGTTAAATTAATGAACTCATATGATTGATATGACATAACATTTTCATAATAATAGCATTTAAGGGTGTGAATATTATTATAAATTTTACCCCTGAAAGGGTACTGTACATGTGGTGCTAACAGAAGGAATTCTTTGGCATGATTCATGGAATTGTTGGCAAGAATAAAAGGCCCCATTCATACCTGCCTTAAAAATATATCCTGGGTACTTACTGTAGATGATAAGATGATAAGTAGTGGTGTGCGCATAAATGTTTTTTGATGTGTTTTTTAAACAGAAAAGGACCAACTATTAAACTGTTTTGTTTTTCCTCTGATCACAAGCGGTAGTGGAGATGGATTCATAGTGCTCAGGATGTTATTGCCAAGTGTGAACAGAGCCAAAGTGTCTCTCAAATCATCTAAACATGCTTAATTAGGTGTTTTGAAGAGTTGTACTTGGGCTTTGGTGTTTCTGAATAACAAAGACGGCTGTTTTTTTTTCTATTTAAACAGACAGAGGTGGTGTTTAAACACCTGGATAACCTGTACCAACAAATCATTGGGAACAAAGTGACCTCTGGCCCGTTTAAAGAACTGGACTGAACCTGTAGGCCATTAATGGGCCTTGCTGATAACCTGGGCTAATATCTGCTCAGGAAAGAACTTGAAGTCCTTGCACTCAGACAATCAATAACTTATCTGATGAACAAATAGCTGCACACATTAAAGGTGATTGCCATCTAAAATGGGTGTCTATGGTGGTGTTTTAAGACTATCCCACTGTACAAGCCTAGATGTAGGGATCCTAATGGACCCAACACACACACACACACACACACACACACACACAAACACACACACACACACACACACACACACACACCAACCAACCAACCAATCAGCCACAAGATTAAAAGCACTGACCAGTGAAGTCAACATTTTCATCCTACAGTGGCACCAGTCATGGCTAGACAACTGGGTGTGACTAGAGCGACTCCAAAATGGCTGGTCTTGTGGGGTGTTTTGAGTATGTAGGGTTTAGTACCTACCAAAATTCAAAATCTTTTTAAATTGGTTTTGTTTGTTTGTACATTATTTATGTATGCAAAAAATGCACCCATTTCTTTTTTAAGATATTAACAGTTTTTTATTAACAGTCTTATTAATTTGGTCTGACTTTATTTGGTTGTAAATTGTTAGTAAATGTAAAATAAACACAACAATGTTTTTAATATTAAACAAACATTATACTCTTTGAAAGAGACAGAAAGTTGACTTTCACATTTGATGCAAACATAAGTACACATACCATCACTGGAGGCCACCTTTTGGAAGAGTCTTCAACATTACACAAATGTACTGAACTTGGGTACATGCCTGAATCCCTGGTGTGAAGAGGGTACCTACTGTACTACAGTGAGGTACTAACTTAGAGGAGCGTAACTGGGAGAAATGGCCGCTTTGATTTTTACCTGTTAGACTTCTGTGATGATTTAAAAAAAAATAAATTCTATGCAATTTAATTTCATTTTATTTGTATAGTGCGATTAACAATTGACATTGTCGCAAAGCAGCTATACACAATCATAAGAATTATTTTAGTTTGTATGAGATGTGAACGTGTATGAATCAAAATGATAAAACTGTCCCTGGTGAGCAAGCCGAGGACGACGGCAACAGTGGCAAGGAAAAACTTCCTGAGATGGTTATAGGAAGAAACCTTTAGAGGAACCAGACTCAACAGGGAACCCATCCTCATCTGGGTGAAACAGATAGCAGGGATTGATCTGCATCATACTGTGTGAGACTGGAAGTTCAGGATAACAGGAGCTGTGTTTAAGTTAAAATTGAGTCAGGTAGACTGTAGGAAACTTCAACCAGAAGCAGAACACCAGGATGAGTCAGAGAGCTCCAGTAAAGCTCGAAAGAGGGAAAGGAAGAGGGAAAGCGAGAGAGGAAGAAGAGAAGAGAGAGAAGAGGAGAGAACAAAAGAAAAGGAGAGATGGCAGTTAGGTATGGTTACAGTCAAACAATGTATAATGTGAATGTATATTTAGTGCAGAGTGTAAGCAGGGACTTCAACAGGACCTACTATGACAGCATAACTAAAAGGGAGAGCCAGAAGGAAACACAGACAGGGTGTGAGGGCTCCCTGAGATGTAATACAACCAATCACTTCACCATCGACAAACCTGAGTGATCAGTGAAAGTGGGGAAGACAGCATCTAAACATACCAGTTCACCATAATACTCTACGTCCATGAGTCCCCCAGATCTGCTGCTTTACCTAAGGCTAATCTATTTACAAAAATGCTTGGCTAAATAAATAGGTTTTTAGCCTGGACTTAAACACTGAGACTGTGTCTGAGTCCCGAATACTATTTGGAAGTCTTCTTCTTCTTCTTTGTCTTTCGGCTGTTCCCTTTCAGGGGTCGCCACAGCGAATCATCTGCCTCCATCTAACCCTATCCTCTGCATCCTCTTCCCTCACACCAACTAACTTCATGTCCTCTCTTACTGCATCCATAAATCTCCTCTTTGGTCTTCCTCTAGACCTCCTGCCTGGCAGTTCCAACCTCAGCATCCTTCTACCGATATATTCACAATCTCTCCTCTGAACATGCCCAAACCACCTCAATCTGGCCTCTCTGACTTTATCTCCAAAACATCTAACGTGGGTTGTCCCTCTGATAAACTCATTCTTAATCCTATCCATCCTTGTCACTCCCAAAGAGAACCTCAACATCTTCAGCTCTGCTACCTCCAACTCTTCCTGCTGTCTTTTCTTCAGTGCCACTGTCTCTAAGCCGTAGAGCATCGCTGGTCTCACCACTGTCCTGTACACCTTTCCTTTCATTCTTGCTGATACTCTTTTATCGCACAACACACCTGACACTTTTCTCCACCCATTCCAACCTGCCTGTACCCGCCTTTTCACCTCCTTTCTCACACTCTCCGTTGCTCTGGACCGTTGACCCCAAGTACTTAAAATCCTGCACCTTCTTTACCTCTGCTCCCTGTAGCCTCACCGATCCTCCTGAGTCCCTCTCATTTACACACATGTATTCCGTCTTGCTGCGGCTAACCTTCATTCCTCTGCTTTCCAGAGCATACCTCCACCTCTCCAAATTTTCCTCCACCTGTTCCCTGCTCTCGCTACAGAGCACAATGTCATCTGCAAACATCATAGTCCATGGGGACTCCTGTCTTACCTCATCTGTCATCCTGTCCATCACCAGAGCAAACAAAAAGGGGCTTAGAGCTGATCCTTGATGCAGACCCACCTCCACCTTAAACTCTTCTGTCACACCTACAGCACATCTTACCACTGTCTTACAGCTCTCATACATGTCCTGCACCACTCTAACATACTTCTCTGCCACTCCAGACTTCCTCATACAATACCACAGCTCCTCTCTTGGCACCCTGTCATACGCTTTCTCTAAATCTAAAAAGACACAATGCAATTCCCTGTTACCTTCTCTGTACTTCTCCGCCAGCATCCTCAAAGCAAATACTGCATCTGATGTACTCTTTCTAGGCATAAAACCATATTGCTGCTCACAAATGTTCACCTCTGCCCTTAACCTAGCTTCCACTACTCTTTCCCACAGCTTCATTGTCTGGCTCATTAGCTTTATACCTCTATAATTGCCACAGCTTTGCACATCTCCCTTGTTCTTAAAAATTGGCACTAATACACTTCTCCTCCATTCCTCTGGAATCCTCTCACTCTCCAAGATCTTGTTAAACAAACTTGTCAAAAACTCTACTGCCACCTCTCCTAAGCACTTCCATACCTCCACAGGTATGTCATCAGGACCAACAGCCTTTCCACTCTTCATCCCCTTCAACGCCCTTCTCACCTCACTTCTACCAATATTTGCTACTTCCTGTTCCACAACAGTCACCTCTTCTACTCTTTGTTCTCTTTTGTTTTCCTCATTCATCAACTCCTTAAAATAACCCTTTCATCTTCCCATCACCCTCCTGGCATCTGTCAGTACATTTCCATCTCTATCTTTAATCACTCTAACCTGCTGCAAATCCTTCCCATCTCTATCTCTCTGCCTTGCCAACCTGTACAGATCCACCTCTCCCTCCTTACTGTCCTTACTGTCTAGCCTAGCATACAAGTCCTCAGTGGATAAGATAGGGGTGATGTGCTCGTATCTTCTGATTTAAGTGAGGACTCTTGTTGCTGCATTCTGGATTAGCTGAAGCTTGTTTATGCACCTAGCTGAACAAGCAGACAGTAAGGCATTACAATAGTCCAACCTAAGAATTCTGCATCGTTTAGCGACAATATATTTCTTATCTTGGCAATATTTCTGAGGTGAAAGAATGCTATCCTGGTAAGAGCATCGCTGGTCTCACCACTGTCCTGTACACCTTTCCTTTCATTCTTGCTGATACTCTTTTATCGCACAACACACCTGACACTTTTCTCCACCCATTCCAACCTGCCTGTACCCGCCTTTTCACCTCCTTTCTCACACTCTCCGTTGCTCTGGACCGTTGACCCCAAGTACTTAAAATCCTGCACCTTCTTTACCTCTGCTCCCTGTAGCCTCACCGATCCTCCTGAGTCCCTCTCATTTACACACATGTATTCCGTCTTGCTGCGGCTAACCTTCATTCCTCTGCTTTCCAGAGCATACCTCCACCTCTCCAAATTTTCCTCCACCTGTTCCCTGCTCTCGCTACAGAGCACAATGTCATCTGCAAACATCATAGTCCATGGGGACTCCTGTCTTACCTCATCTGTCATCCTGTCCATCACCAGAGCAAACAAAAAGGGGCTTAGAGCTGATCCTTGATGCAGACCCACCTCCACCTTAAACTCTTCTGTCACACCTACAGCACATCTTACCACTGTCTTACAGCTCTCATACATGTCCTGCACCACTCTAACATACTTCTCTGCCACTCCAGACTTCCTCATACAATACCACAGCTCCTCTCTTGGCACCCTGTCATACGCTTTCTCTAAATCTAAAAAGACACAATGCAATTCCCTGTTACCTTCTCTGTACTTCTCCGCCAGCATCCTCAAAGCAAATACTGCATCTGATGTACTCTTTCTAGGCATAAAACCATATTGCTGCTCACAAATGTTCACCTCTGCCCTTAACCTAGCTTCCACTACTCTTTCCCACAGCTTCATTGTCTGGCTCATTAGCTTTATACCTCTATAATTGCCACAGCTTTGCACATCTCCCTTGTTCTTAAAAATTGGCACTAATACACTTCTCCTCCATTCCTCTGGAATCCTCTCACTCTCCAAGATCTTGTTAAACAAACTTGTCAAAAACTCTACTGCCACCTCTCCTAAGCACTTCCATACCTCCACAGGTATGTCATCAGGACCAACAGCCTTTCCACTCTTCATCCTCTTCAACGCCCTTCTCACCTCACTTCTACCAATATTTGCTACTTCCTGTTCCACAACAGTCACCTCTTCTACTCTTTGTTCTCTTTTGTTTTCCTCATTCATCAACTCCTTAAAATAACCCTTTCATCTTCCCATCACCCTCCTGGCATCTGTCAGTACATTTCCATCTCTATCTTTAATCACTCTAACCTGCTGCAAATCCTTCCCATCTCTATCTCTCTGCCTTGCCAACCTGTACAGATCCACCTCTCCCTCCTTACTGTCTAGCCTAGCATACAAGTCCTCATATGCTCTTTGTTTGGCCTTTGCCACCTCTACCTTCACCTTACTCTGCATCTCCCTGTACTCCTGTCTACTCTCTTCAGTCCTCTCAGTGTCCCACTTCTTCTTAGCTAGCCTCTTTCCCTGTATACACTCCTGGACTTCCTCATTCCACCACCAAGTCTCCTTGTCCACTTTCCCCTTACCTGATGATACACCAAGTACCCTCCTACCTGTCTCCCTGATCACATTGGCTGTAGTTGTCCAGTCAACTGAAAGCACCTCCTGACCACCCATAGCCTGTTTCAACTCCTCCCTGAAGACTACACAACATTCTTCCTTTCTCAGCTTCCACCACTTTGTCCTCTGCTCTGCCTCTGTCCTCTTCGCCTTCCTCACCACCAGGGTTATTTTACACACAACCATTCTGTGTTGTCTGGCTACACTCTCCCCTACCAACACTTTGCAGTCACTGATCTCTTTCAGGTTACAACGTCGACACAAGATGTAGTCGACCTGAGTGCTTCTGCCTCCACTCTTATATGTCACCCTATGTTCCTGCCTCTTCTGGAAGAAAGTATTTACCACTGCCATTTCCATCCTCTTTGCAAAGTCCACCACCATCTGTCCTTCTACATTCCTGTCCTGAAAACCAAACCTGCCCATCACATTTTCATCACCTCTGTTCCCTCCCCCAACATGTCCATTGAAGTCTGCACCAATCACCACTCTCTCCCCTCTGGGTATGCTCTGCATCACTTCATCTAACTCACTCCAGAATTTCTCCTTCTCTTTTAACTCACATAAATATATTTGGAAGACTATTCCATAACTTTAGGTCTTTGTAAGAAAAAGCTCTGCCCCAGCTGTAGTTTTAATAATACGCGGTACTGACAAGCAGCCTGCATCCTTTGATCGAAGTAGGCGTGGCGGATTGTAAGACACTAGCAGTTCACTCAGGTACTGCGGTGCGAGACCATTTAATGCTTTATACGTCAAGAGTAGTATTTTAAAATCGATGCAAAATTTTACAGGAAGCCAATACAATGTGGATAAGATAGGGGTGATGTGCTCGTATCTTCTGATTCAAGTGAGGACTCTTGTTGCTGCATTCTGGATTAGCTGAAGCTTGTTTATGCACCTAGCTGAACAAGCAGACAGTAAGGCATTACAATAGTCCAACCTAAGAATTCTGCATCGTTTAGCGACAATATATTTCTTATCTTGGCAATATTTCTGAGGTGAAAGAATGCTATCCTGGTAATATTATCTACATGAGCTTTAAATGAAAGGCTGGAATCTATAATCACACCGAGGTCTTTTACTGTCGCACTTGAAGGAACAGAAAGGCCATCTAAAGTTTCAGTGTAATCAGAAAGCTTGCTTCTAGCTGCTTGTGGTCCTATGACTAGAACTTCTGCCTTATTAGGATTAAGCAGAAAGAAGTTAATTAACATCCAATCTCTTATGTCCTGCACACATTGCTCAAAGCTGGTTTTTCTCATCTGGTTTTGTTGAGACGTATAACTGTGTGTCATCAGCATAACAAGGATAACTAATACCATACTTACAAATTATGTTGCCCAAAGAAAGCTTGTAAAGAGAAAGAGCAGTGGGCCTAAAACTGAACCCTGTGGTTAGTTTACCAAACTTTACTTTAGAACATGCAGAATGGTTACCATTTAAATCTACAAACTGAAAATGATCTGTCAAATAGGATCTGACACAGGTGAAGGCCATTCCCTTAATTCCTACCACATTTTCTAATCTGTGAAGGAGAATACTATGATCAATAGTATCAAAAGCTGCACTGAGGTCGAGTAACACAAGTAAAGTGACGCAACCCTGATCAGAGGCCACTAGGAGGTCATTTACTACTTTAACAAGTGCTGTCTCTGCGCTGTGATGAGGCCTAAATCCTGTTGTGTTGTTGTGGAGATTTCTGCAGTGGTCTTGTCTTTAGTTAATTTGGCTACGGTATTAAATAAAAATCCAGGATTTATTTTGTTATTTTCAATAAAAGTGGAGAGAGACAATGATCTAGCATCACTGAGAGCTTTTAGCTCAGGATGCTCTCCTTCCATACTATTTGGAATACTAGGAATTCAGTTTGATGCCATTTACATTCTAATTTCCAAGCGGTCTGTTTTAAAGAGCGTTTAACCTTGTGAGATTACTGATAAAGCTCTGTGTGGTAGTTGATGTGAATGTACGTTTAATGTGCGTACATTATTACTATGACACATTTTAATTGAGACAAGACAGTGATCTGAGATAACTTCAGATAGTGGAATTGTGAAAAAATTTATTTTACTTAATCCAAAGAATATTATTAAATCTGAAGTGTGACCTGCTTTATGAGTGGGTCCTACTACACACTGATTTACTCGTACTGAGTCCAGTATGGACATAAATGCTCTACGCAGAGGGTCTTCTGAGAGGAAATCAGCAAATTTATAGAGAAATTCAGAGTACGGCCCTGGGGGTCTGTAAGTGATAACTAGTGGGATCGACTGAGCTGACTTTACATTTGTAGCTACACTTATGTTGCTATAGAGAACTTCAAATGAATTAAATTTGTGTCTGTGTTTTTGTACGATACACAGATTATCATTGTAAATAACTGCGACGCCTCCTCCTCTACCAGTTAGCCGAGGCTGGTGTATGTAGCTGTATCCAGGAGGACTGCTTCATTTAGAGCTACATACTCATCCTGTTTAATCCAGGTTTCTGTTAAACGTAATATATCAAACTCCTGGTCTGTGATAGTTTCATTAACAATAACTGCTTAAGATGCAAACGGTTGGTTTAGCCGTATGTAGGCCATTAAGATTTTGTTTGACCGCTTTTACCTTCGATTATGGCACGCCAGTTCACATGTCAAAATGAACTCTCACAATTTGAATCCTGGTATAATCACACTTCTTCAATGAAGTTGCACTATCATTTCAGGTTTCAATAATGCTTTGGACAATTCTTAACCTAATTGGTATAATATTACCAATCTCCTTAGTTAGTTTCTTTGCTTGATGCAGACCCTTTTAAAATAGCAACTTTTTGCAGTGTTACCATTGTCTTAAGAATGTCTAGCGATAAAGAAAGATCAGCCTGTTCAGACCTTTTCAGCATAGTTGCACCAAAACAGCACTTTGCTACCAAATGACTAATGCATGAGAAATAAAAGGCAAGACAAAGGTATACAATTGATTAAAGTTTATTGAGTCTCAGTCTCTCAATAATGCTGAATTACATCTGTCTGATGCTGGGTGATTTGTTGCTAGCTTTCTAAATAACTGTTCCCGCTATTTCTGTGCTAATGAGTTGGTGACTAGTGAGTGTAAAAAAAAAAAATCATGATCTTGAAATTGGCAGAATGGCACTGCCCCTGACCATGTATAGTTTAGTTGAGGTGTGATAAAGTGTCATTTGGATTACGTACTGAGAGATGGTGTGCATTATTCAATGTCTAATATAGTATATAGTCTGCTTTATTATTATTAACAATATGGCTTGCAAGAATATTTGCTTCATGAATGTGTCGTGGTGTCAACTTTGAAGGGGCATGCAGTTGCTATTGGTATACCCAAGCAGGGCTAAGGCACAAGAAAAATATATACATATATAAACAGAACCCTGAAAGGAAAGCTCATCAGGAGCATGTCAACAGCATTTTTTATCACTTCATTCTACTCAGTAATTCTTTTTTATGGACCACCTTATTGATAAAAGCATAAAAACAGAACGTGTCCCTGTCCACTACAAAATTTAATTCAGAGGACTTAAAGGGACAGCAGTAACCAGCAAGAGGACACTATGCTTTGGTTTTCATCTATACAGCCTTGTACAGTATTTTCTAAAGGCCTCTGCAAGTGAACATTGAGCATGTACAACATGGTAAATATTAAAACAAACAAAAACAAACAAACCAAAAACTAGATAGAAAAAGAAAAACCTTGTGTAGTATGTAAATTTTCATCTGTGTTCCCAAACCCAATGCACACAAACACATTCGCAAGTGCAAAATGTCATATAAGTCATAGTAGTACACAGCATAAGTACATAATTCGTTTTAGAACTACACACACTTATGCATGAGTATAAACACATACATGTCTGTAAAATGTCATATTATGTATGTTTATTTAACTTTTAATTTTTCATTACTAAATCCCCCACACACACAAACGCACACACAGACATGTGCACACAAGCACGCATACACAAATCTTTCTATTGCACAGATTAAACCATGAGACCATAAAGCAACTTCAGCAGCTGCACCATAAATCAACTCAAAGCAATATATTCTTTTGGCAAGTCATCTAAAAAAAATCTTATTTAAAATTAATATTAAACATATTAGATATATAGAAAATGTCCATCCACTAAAATTACAACACTTATGCATGGCTGCCATTTGTAGTCTCTGCAGGGATTCCATGCAGGAAGTCCTGATTTTTGGCCAGCAAAAGGAAACAGTGTTCTGATTAAGCAGATGGTTTTCTCAGTCCATCTTCACTCAGTTCATACCTAAAAAAATAAAATAAACAATGTTATTTCAGCTTGTCAGGGTGAATTCTGCATTAACTGTTTACAGAACCAAAAAAAAAACCCCAAGAATGCCTCACCATTGTGTCCAGCCCTTTGATATGTCCTCCGATGTCAAATCCACGATCACCTGCGACATGCACAAAAAAAAAAGAAATTTCATACCCGAAATTTCATTTTACTATTATTACAGTTAGGTTAATTTATTTATTTGAAAAAAAAAAAAAAATCATGTATGTAATGATCATGCAACAACAATTATTCCTCTCTCTCGCTCACCTTGCCGAGAAGACCCTTGTGTTTAGACAAAAGGCCTCCACCGTTTTTCACTGCTACATCCAAAGTTCTTCTGTGCAGCTCTACCAGTGATACACTGAACTCAAACCTACACAGATATACAGATATACATGCATGTATATATAAATACATTTCTGGGTGCAAAATTGATTTGTAATCACAAAAATAATAAGTTGAAGAAAAGAGAGAGATGGTGACTAACGTTTGGTCAAAGACTGGATTTAGGTTTTTCTTCATTGTGTGTGTTTTTCTACGTCCAGATCGCCGCTTATCCGGAAGCAGATACAAACGTACGTAGGGGTCAGAACCACTTTCCGTGAATGATATCAGATTTCTAAAGACAAACACACAAACAGGTCAAATAGACAGCATTACAATGTCTAATCTTACCCATCTACATTCACCATCCCACTAGTATGGTTGTATCCCTGATAAATACATCTTACAGTATATTTACACTGCATGCACAATTATTACGCAAGTTATATTCCCTAAATGGATGTTTATATCTGCATGTTAAACCTGTATGTTTACCAATGGAAAAGTGAGTTTTGTCAAAACTTTTGACATCTTATTTGTTTAAAGGGCAGTGGTAACCCTGGGTTACAGATTGGAAGGTGCCACTGTTGGGCCCTTAGGCAAGGCCTCTTAACCATCTCTGCTACATGGGAGCTGTATCATAAGTGTCCCTGCACTCTGACTGGAGCTTTCCAACAAAGCTGGAAAATGTGAAGAATTATGATTATTTATTATTATTGTTTTAGGAATAAAGAAACTAAATAGTATTTAACAAGTAAAGACTTTTGGTAAGTCAATAATATTCAGTGACCTCCCTTCTTTTCATGAATTACCATACATGCAATTCACGGAGTTTGTCAATTTCTTTGATATGACCAAATAGTGTTCAAAAGTGTTTATTGTTGTATAACATAGATGTTTCCTTTAGCTGTGTGTCAAGACTATAACTTGGCAGTTTGTGTGGACTCGTGTATACATGTGGATTGTTGTACATTTACCTGCAATGGTGTACCACGACTACAAGTTTGTTCCGTTGGGAACTGTGTCTTAGTGTCAGCTCAATCTCTCCCAGAGGAAAGTGTCCAGAAGTGGAACCACTGTAAAGAGACATGCATTATTATTACCATAGGAATGCATTTCGTATGAATTCTCACTATATCTCTTTTGTTCCATTTTGTTCACATCAGGAAAAAAATGTGTCTATATACACAATGGGTCCTTTACTTTTGCAACTCTTTAAGTCTGTGGTGTAGCTCCTGGGAAGCGTATGGATGGGAGACGTCAGAGGCAATGCTTGGTGTTGGCTCTTTGTTGTTCAGGTTCATCTGGGAACCTGAAATTGCCAAGTTGGACGTACTCCGGCCTTTATCCACCAGACGAACCGGAGAGTCGTCCAATGGGGTGTTGGGTATAGAATCAGTCAATCGATGAAGGTCATTGACAGACTGACGTTCAGAAACAACTGGTTGTTGTGAAGAAGGCTTGGAGCTCACACCGGAACCAGAGGGTTTGGGGGTGTTCTTCGTACCTGAGGCATTTTGGGCAAGATTGGAAATTGATGCACTTGGAACGACGCTGGAACTTCGATTGCGAACCTGCACAGATGACTGCTGGTCTGAACCTGACACCTTCTCCAAACTAAGAACCTGGAACAGAAATGCAGCCACAGAAAATATTCAATTAATGCTAAATCTGTAAGAGGTATAAATCAAAGTTGGGGTATAAATGTCATGTGTGTTTATGCAGATAAGTGTGTGTTTTTCTGTGTACCCTTAGTGCAATCTTCATTTTGAGAGTAGCACTGGGTCCTGCACTCTTCAGTGGAAACCTCTGACTGATGGTCATCTGTTCAGCCTGCAGCAGCTGAGTCAAAGGGAGCGTAAAACTCCCCAATGTACATTCATGCTTCTCGTCCTTTACCTAAAGACACAAGCGAAAGGACGTGTAATGCAGCCTAGGGAAAACATTTTCACATATGTTACTACACAAAATGTATTACTTTTTTTCCTTCAGAAACAAAATGACAGCATTTTAAAGACAGGTTACTCCTAAAAATGATCAAGGAAAATAGTTATATTAAAACATTCTATTTTACACTCCACTGATTAGCACAAACATATTTTCATGTACTTAAATATGTAATAAATTACAAAATGAAAAAATCTAATAAATGGAATAGATGGAATGTTTCATGGCTACTATGGGTATAATTAATTGTATAAAAAAAGATAAAAGGTAAATTACATTTATATATCATTCTAAATCACAATTTCACCCTAAAACAGCTTAAATTAATGACATAATTAATGAATCGGTTTTTTTTGTCGTCACTGTAGAAATGGTCGAAAATTACTCTTCTCCATGTTCTAGGAAATGGCGTCAGCTATGTCTTTCCATGTTCGTGAATCCTTTTCATATTGTGTAGAATTTATATTTGCTTGACAGCTGATTTGTGAGGGCAATTATTGCTGGACACTTGTGAGTCTCTTCGTATTTGATCCAGGCACTATTCGTATTCAGAAACATGCTTGTGCTCCAAATGTTGAAACAGAGTCGGTGTATTACCTTTGGCCACTGAAACCGTTTTCCTGCAGTATTAACATTTGACTTCTTTTTGTTTGGTGTTGTCTTCACTAAGGCCAACATGTCTGAGTCTGACTCAGGATTGTAGTTTGATACAAGCTGCTCGGGTTGCTGCTTTCATGTCACAGGCTGGACTGGGTAAAGTCATGTGACTATACACATGATAAAATGTTGTTAAAGGGATGCTACTGTATATGAACACGCCCTGTGAACACACACCCTGGGGAAAGTAATAAACAAATAAAAAAAATAATAAAAAAAAAATACCCGATTATGGTTTCTGAATGTCGGTTTGGGTTAATTTCCCATTAACTGATTTTTCCCCCCATCAAAACAGCATTAATTATTCACGGCATGGTTTCCACAATATGTTGGAGTTTCTGGTCCATGCTCACATGCCTGCATCACGCACTGATGCAGATTTTTCGGGAGCACTTCTATACTGCATACTGTTCAACATGCCAACTTGATTCTGATCAGATGACTGGGAAGGCCACTGAAGAACAGCAGTTGAGCTTAGCTTTTTCTTTGTGACAAATGTTGCTTGAGCATGCTCGAAGTAGCCATTATAAAATGGTCAGCAACAAAACTATGACAAATCATCTGTGGCATTCAAGCCATGGTTGGTATTAACGGGCCTAAAAGTATCAAGAAAACATTTCCCACACCATGGTACCACCTCCACCAGTCTGGACTGTTGACACAAGGCAGGCTGGGGCCATGCAATCATGCTTTCAGCGACAAATTCTGACCCTACCATCTGTGTGCCTCAAAATAAATCAAGTAATCAGGCCAGGCTAAATATTTCCAGTCTTGAATTGTCCAATTTTGGTGAAATTGTGCACGGTGCCATTTTGTTTGCCAGACAGATTGGAACATGACATGGGCATGCGCACTCTGATATTCTTACAAGAATTCTTGGAACTTCTTACAAGTCTATCTGGGTCTTCAATAACTACCTGGACTCCATATTAACATCAATTAACATCAGTTATTATAGCTGAACTGCCTCCCACCCTACACACTGTATAAATGCAGATCATTTACTGCTTTCTGTTTCACCCAAATGAGGATGGGTTCCCTGTTGAGTCTGGTTCTTCTCAAGGTTTCTTCCTCTTACCATCTCAGGGAGTTTTTCCTTGCCACTGTCGCCCTCGGCTTGCTCACCAGGGACAAACTGACCATTTTGATTCATACACATTCACATTTCATACAAACTTAAATAATTCTTTTGACTATGTAAAGCTGCTTTGCGGCATTGAAAATTGCTAAAAGCGCTATACAAATAAAATTGAATTGAATTGAATTGAATATTCTCTCCGCAATTGCTTTATTTAAATATTTATAGCTATGTCTCTCCGTGTGTATCATTGTGTGTGCCTGAGTTTGTCTGTATGTGTCATTGTGTGCCAATACCTCCACTTCTAGGTCTTGAGTCTTTGGATTATGTACTAGGAATGTGAAAGCCTCCTCCCAAACAGGCTCAGTGGTCTTATAACGTGTCTATGAACAGAACACAAAAGTAGGCAGATTATTGCAAAAACACCCAAAAACAACTTAATGTCACACTGAATACATAAATATAGATGCATAAAATAAGTTCTTATGAAATAATATATATCAGACATTCCTGAATGCTGTTCTGGTTGAATAAAAGAGAGAATATTTCACATGATTGCAGGTTTTCGTAGCTAATGGTAATTAGACTGATTTAAAAACTTGGTTCTGATTCCACTGGTTCTGAAGACACAAACAGATTACACCAAACTAACGGACACATGCACGTGTGCATGCTTCAGTGCTTGTCATTATTAAAATGTAAAGTCATGATTTTATCCTTTAAAACTATTTACCAAGTTTTGAATCCCTGAAGTCTGTTACTAAATTATGGAATTTGTGTTCCTAACAGTTTAAAGTATAATAGAAAATACATAAGATTAATTAATAACTGTGCAAAAATCCATAAAATACTAAAACGGGCATATTGAAATGCAAAAATAATTCAAAATAAATAGAGAAATAAAATGAATTATGTACAGTATTTTAAGTTATTTTAAAGATTCCTTTTTTAACTTCATATTTGAATTACATAGTCCACACATACATAGGTTTTTTTATAAGATTTTCACCAAAATTAAATGTGATAACAGACGGTCAAGAGCATGCAACAGAAGATAATATATTACATATTACTACCATAAAAATGTATTTCCTCATCTATACCTTAGCATTAAATTAAAATCTCCTCACTCTGGAAGGAGTTTTCCCAAAAAGTTTTTTAGTGATCCAAAATACAGTTTGCATGTGAATAAACGAATGCATAGGAAAACTCTGGTTTTGGGGGAAAAAAAGATCTACAGTATATGGACTTTAAGGGGGTAAAGATTTCATAATCAAGTGTCCAAATGTGAGGCTTTGTATAGGAAACCCCCAAGCAAACCTTTGAGCTGTGTTGCTAAAAGCAAATGCAAATTAATGTCAAATAATTTTGCCATGTAGGAATTAAACATAAAACCAAAAAGAATGAACACACAGGAACAATTCTGTATGAGCATGCACTTGATTCTCACCTTACTGTCGTAAAACTTGTGTCCAACTTTAACCTGCACCAAAGGACTGGGATCACTGGTGACTTTCTTCGCAGACTACGGAATAATAATGGACAAGCACAAGTTTCAATGTATGTTGTGTAACCAAGTTTAATTATTTTATTTTACAATTCCAATTCAAGTTTAATACATTACTACTTTAAAACCGATTAGATTTAAACAGAACAAAGTATATGCTGGAATATCTTTTCGTGCATAAAAACCTTTGTCACTTTATTGTTAAAACATACTGTAAATCAAACATTTCACATGTTAAACACTTTCAGATGTTATTCATGCTGTTCAAACACTATATTGGTTCCCATCAGTGAACACGGGTCTGCACTAAGCATGCTCTCATGTCGCCACTTCCGCAGCGCATTACAGCCTTGGATAACCTAATATGTGCTGTACCATGAAACGGGCTACTTGTGCAAATCCATCCTCACTGCACACATTACAGTGCTCTTCTAGCAAACATGGAAAAGAGCTGCCTAACACTGAAGCACTGTGAGGACAGATTCATTCAGAATACAATATGTGGTG
The DNA here is from genome assembly GCF_024256425.1 of Clarias gariepinus. Lineage (NCBI taxonomy): Eukaryota > Metazoa > Chordata > Actinopteri > Siluriformes > Clariidae > Clarias > Clarias gariepinus. The sequence continues at coordinate 10,653,889 of NC_071124.1, read as the reverse complement.
GAAATTATGGCCTCCTTGGACTCAGGGCTACGAGCCGGCAAAACAGGGAGCATGTTAGTAACGTCACAATATTCCTTGCAGTGAGCTGAGTCAGCTAATGCTAGTTTGGCACTTTGTTTCTACTAGAATGTATTTTCTTACCTTCACATCTTTCTTCAGATTACTAAAATGACCTTAGTATTCCTACATATGAGGGGTGGTCATAAAATAAATGTAATGAAAATGAGCATTAGTCGTGAGCTTAGTCCTTCTCTACATATCGTCTTTTTAAACAAGAACAAATTTTCATGAACATTTTCAGAACATTGCAAATTTTATGACCGCCCCTTGTATGAATAAAAGCCTCTGATGTTTACTTGCTGGAGTCTGTGCACACACCATATGTACAATTGCACCTAAACACAGCTGCAGGGGTAAATATCCTGAGACTGAACCCCAGATATTACAGATGAAAACATCATAGATTCAGTGATAGGACCACTAGCCCCAACTGATTTATGCCAGCGGTCTAACATGCACACCCGAGTCACTAAAATCCCAAAATAAATAAACAAGAAATAAACAGAAAAAAAAATTTCATGCAATTTGATGGACCGTGTCTCTATTAGCGGGACGTGTAGTAGGGTGATTTGTACAGTAATTAAATAATTGTATAAATGTAAAGGAAAAACAAAATAGGGGAAGCAAACAGTATTGCAATGAGTCTTTTGCATGTGTTATTTGTTCCTAATAACTGGAACTATCGATTCTCAAAAAGAAACCAACACTTTCTAAGTTTGTGTAATAATGATTATGGTGTTAATTTAAGGTGTTTGGATGCCATTTCAGTTTATTAAGGCAAACATGCAAACAGACTTGTGTTCATATGCACATCCGAATGATGCCATTAGTACACAGGCACAATTTATAAAGTTTGTAAGCAGACACTTATTTTAAAAGTCTTTAAACTGTATTTCTGTTCCTAGATCTACAGTAAAAATACTACAAAACAAAAAACAAGCACACAGACAAATTATAGTGCAGAAACACTCGGGAAATGCAAGCATATAGAGTATAGAGCACGCGCAGCGGCAAAAGACTCACAAACAGAGTCCTGTACAGTGTTGCCGTGTTCTCACAGAACACCAACCCGGCAGACCGACGCTCCTTCAGACAGCCATTGGACAGATTGCCTTCAAACACACTCTTGACCACAAGAAACATCATGCGAGAGCAAGGGAGGGAAAGAAAGAGGCAGAAGCTGAAACCAGGTGAAAGGAATCAGAAATACAGGAATGAGGAGACGAGTAGGAAAATAATTACTAAAAGGAGGAAACATCGTAAAAGAAAGGAAGTGTTGCAAGAACAAAATATACACACGTCCCGCCACGCGCACACACACGTAGATATTATATATGCAGTATGTACGTGTGTGTGTGTACATCAGAACTTACAGGCAGGTTCCTGGCCGAGTCCAGGTGTACTAGCAGTAGTGCTGAGGAGAGACCATCGTTGGCCTGGCCTTTATCCGCCCTGATACTGCTCAACACCTGCAACATCACACACATGCTCAAAGCCTGCAACAAGCATATATTTGTTTAACCTTGTATGCACACAGCTGCTGAATGCCTTCTGTCACGAACGCACTCACTTGTCTTCGTTTTCCATGTGAGGACATGAATACTAATCAACTCTAACCTCAGGAACCGAAATCAAATTCGGAATTTTCTAAGCACTTTTATTCTCATGGGTAAAACAATCAAATACTTCTGCCAATTAAAACCTTACACCACACATGTTGTCGCAATGCAATGTTTTTGTTCAGTAGTTGCTTTTTTAATCCTGCCTTATATACACGTGTATTAAGTTGTCGAATGTTAGGTTGCCTCTTAGAGAAGAGTTTGAATGCTTAATTTACTAATACGGTCAGTCACCACTGCAGACTGTGTGAGCGGAGCATCGATAACACGGGGAGAAACCATACAGATGTCAAACCCACGTGATCAGTAGCGATCTAATTTTGGAAGCAAACAAGCAGGACTGATATTATTATACGGCAAAAATATCTTTTAGGCTCGGGACTGAAACATTTTGGCAGATTGATTTGATAACATACTGTAACACAAAGAAGACCCTACAATTGGGATGCCATCCAGGGACAAAAATCGTACAGAAAGATTTTAATCAAAAAGTGTGTTAACCATCACAATGGTATCAGTAGGTCAGATATGAGTGTGTGAAGCATGCAGGTTTGTTGTACGACCCTAGCCGTGCACCCACTATGATGAGGCTACAGGAGATCAGGTTAAAACAAGCTGTGTGTGATGAATGTGTGTGTGTGTGTGTGTGTGAGTGAGTGTGAGAGAGTCACCTGGTCCAGTTTCTCTGGTGTGGCAAGAGGTGAGAGCCATTCTAACTTTAAGTGTAGTTTACCTGCCGTCACCTCGTCCAGCACAAACCACTATAGATACACATGAATACAACAAAATACTGTAAATAAATATTGTAATAACAAAATATGAGAATCGACATCCATAATGCTTTTTTTAAGGAAAAAAAAACTTTTACCTCATCGACTTTCTGCTCCTTCTGCAGCTCGTTCAGGTCAATCACAAGCCTGGCGGCAGAAAGAAGTCTCATCGTGTTAAATTAATCAGCTGGAATTAAATTCTTCTACCTTTTGAAACATCAATATAAAGTTTGTTTTCATCTCTGAATCAGATTATTGTGGACTTTTGTGGAAACATGCACAGCCATAAGATGCACATATAAAGTGGTATGAAACGATGCTGGGGCTGAACAAGGCACTCATACAGCACGTCTGCTCGGGTGCTGTACAGGGTAGAAGGTACTCTTCATTTCATCTGCTCTGAGATTTCTCATTCTGTTTCTGCGACCCTCATGGGTGTAAATGATGTAATAGTCATAGTTTATCCACCATAAATTATAAATGCAGACAAAGCTAAAAGCTAAACATCTATACTACAAAAAAACACACACAGACAAAATAAGAATCCTGGGATTAATAAAGTATTTTAAATCTTGAACCAATTAATTTATCTGTCCATCAATCTATCTAATGTAGCAGGAAATCCTACAAAGAAATAAAAGAACTTTGTATAATCAAAAGTCTCAGTTTGACTTGAGCCCCCCCCGTATAAAACTCACTCATGCAGCTGTGTGTGTGTGTGTGTGTGTGTGTGTGTGTGTGTGTGTGTGTGTGTGTGTGTGTGTGGTCGGTCCATGGTTGAGATATTACAGTATTTCTGGTCTAATATCACCACTAGCTGCTTTGTTGCTCTTCTCTGTATGAATAAAACAGTATTTGTAGCATCGCTAGTCTGGCTGCAATATTGCACAACAGTACATACACACGTCTCTTTACAGAAAAGTTACCTGCCGAGGAAGTCATCTTCATCAGGATCTTCATCAAACAGCTCAATTTCCAAAGTCTGCCCTGACTGATCGAGCACAAATGCCTGTAACACAAACACACACAAACCTCAGAGATAAGTCAGAGTTAACTCAGAGACTACTCCTGAGCATGACATTTCAGCAAATCTCAATCACTTGAGTCTCAATGAAGTGGTCAGCACTACCGCAACCCACTGTTTAAAAATAAGATCTACAGTGGGGCAAAAAAAGGATTTAGTCAGCCACCAATTGTGCACGTTCTCCCACTTAAAAAGATGAGAGAGGCCTGTAATTCCTATTATAGGTATACCTCAACTATGAGAGACAAAATAAAATAAAATAAAAAAAATCAAGAAAAACACATTATAGGATTTTTAAGAAATTTATTAGCAAATAAGACCAAAATAAACCTTTAGAGCACCAGAAAACCTTGTGTCTTTATTTCCCATCCATCACTAACTGGGTCAATTACAGTTAAAAATGTAAGAGTAAACAGACCTCAAAAACTTCATTCCATTTGGGATTCAGGCAGTCCTTGACGACCTTGCTCTGGAAGAGCAGATTGCCAATCTTAATGACTCCGTATGGATCAGACTTCCCTTTGATCAGACCACCCAGATACGTGTCTTTAGCCAAAAGATCCTGGGCTTCTAGAAAATGCACTCGTACAACAGCCTAGAAATGCAAGCACACACACACACACACACGCACAAAGATAAGAGGAGATACGTATATGTGATATACAAACACAAACGTACAAATAAATTGGAGGTTCGAGCATTTATTTTAGGGTAAAAAAAAAAGAAGAAGAAAAAGACAGGAAGTGCAATTCTCTGATTCATCTACAGGGTGTGGTATGGGACAACATTCTTCTGAGCAAGGTATAAACACTAGAACCTGTTTTTTCTCCATAATATGCAAAACATAAACTGGTTCTAAAGTTTATGCCTGATGTTCCGATGTGTTAAAGCTTAAGCTGTCCTACAAGTTACAAAAATACAAATCTAAACACTCATTAACGCTTTTACAGGGCACTCGCTGAAAAACCTCTAGATTTCAAAACATTTTGAAAGACTATTTTTACTTTTATGATTATTTAAAGTACATTTTTTTCAATGTTGCCACATTTCACTTTAAATCAAGCTTAATAAAGTTACCATACCCATCTAGGTTAACTTTGTGTGTGTGTGTGTGTGTGTGTGTATTAATTATATATATACAAATGGTCATTATTGTCTTAAAGCAGCTTTACAAAATTAAAAGAAAATTATGGAAATGTGTATGAGTGAGAACAATGTGTATACTAATATGTGTGTATGTTTTTGAGATAATAATACTAGCATTTGTAAGTTAGCAATTGTGATTCTCTGCTCGATTAAGTGTTAAAATGATAAAAAACGTGGTTGGTCTATAAAAACATCAGGCTACAATTTATCATGCTAGAAAAGCATAAAGCGTTCACACAAGAAACATAAATGAAATATAAATTTAGGGAAATTTTCATGTTGTACTCCCGCTCATTGTAACCATAAGCTTAAAGAATTTATTTAGAAAATGGCATTTTTAAACTCGAACACACTTGAATAATGTATGACCCAGTGAGTGGATACCTGTGGCATTGGGAAACGTAATTTGGCGAGTTTTCCTTCCTCCACCAGTGGGATGGTGATTCTCTGGGGAAGCACCAAGTAACTGCACACGATGTCCTCAATCACACCATCACACAGTCCACTGAGAGAGACATACAGAGAGACAGAAAAATTTAATTAATGCAAGGTATATTAATTCCTATTAAAGCTTAAAATGAACAAACTATTACTAATTAGTTACTATTTTTTTTGTTTTGTTTTTCTTGGTTGTCCAGTATAATGCAAGAGGACTTTGACTGAAGTAGGTGGGTTCATTTATTTTATGTTGCAGTTTCATAAATTGGCCACTAGATGGTGCATTAGCTATATTATTTGATTAGTTGATCTTTCCAGTGTGTGTGCGTGCGTGCGGGTGTGTGTGTGTGTGTGTGTGTGTGTGCGCGTGTGTTGGAAGCACACAGATTTAACCACCACATAAAGGGACATGATTTATACACCTAAAATGAGGAGGAAAGTCATACAGGAAAGCAGAGACAAAAAGGAAAAAAGGACAGAAAGACAAAGCAAATATAAAAGTGAAACAATGGCCATGAATGACATCCATAGCCTTTTATGGAAGAAAAAAAAACTGAGCCATAACAGACACACACACAGCTGGGGGAAGTTGGTGAATGATTCAAATTGTTCCACTCTTGGTGTGGTTCTAGCCGGCAGTCTAACCAGGAGAGCAGCGCGTCCAGGACCACAGTGTACAGTGTTGAGTGTTACAGCAAAAAGTTCAAACAATGAGCTCAGTGTTTCTTTTTCTTCCTATATTTTCTGCGTCAGGCTTTTGTCTGGTAATAAATGCAGATGAGAAATATTGCACTCATGTTTTTGGAGGTTTTTGGCGTAATGTAATGTAATTAAGGGAAAAATTACTCACTTTAGTCCTGGGATGTCAAGCAGGTTAGTCAGACCCGTCCAGTTAATATCCAACAGCTGAAAAACACACACATACACTTCTACTTATGAGTAATCATTTCTACACAAACAAGGTTTTGTTTATTTGCTTGTAATTTCACACATATTACACAAAATCATTTTAGCTCTAAAATAAAGTCTATATTAAGATACAAACAGTAACTGGACTAGGTTTAGTCTCAGCAGTAACGTACATGTATGATGATATACATTTACCCCACACTGTTTCTGGTTTATAAAGCTTTTGTGTACATTAATATGTACTTTAACTTTGTTGCAAGAGCTCCTAAAAGTCCAATCAATAGGGACAAACTCCGCTCATGTCAATAACCTGTCATGTGCCTGCCAGCACCGTCAGCTTTAACATAATACTATTTCAAATCTTTCATTTCAAATCCTATAGGTATATGGTAAGGTGTTAGGACACTAAATGCTTTATATACAATTTTAAATAATATAATAAGATGCGTCAAAAATTCTGGGGGGGGCCAAGATATGGAAATGTTAGGTGAAAAGAAAAATTATTAAAATACATCAGCCTATGGTCACACGATTTTTCACAGGTTGAAAAATACAGTTATTTTGTGCCACATCTTGCTAACTGGACTAGCATTATTTAGCTGTAATGAGGCCTTATTTACCATCTCAGCTAATTATAAACTACACACTATTACTGAATTTAGTAAGGTAAAGAGGACATATTGCACTAACACAAAAAATAAAATGATCAAATACCCCTTTTTATTGGCTGGGGCATAAACAAGTGGATTATCTTTTTCCCGTATTGTAACCTCATATCTCAAAAAAATAAAATAAAAAATTGCAGTAAATAAGATGACGCTATCATTTAGCACTCCTGTTGACTTCTAAAGAAGGGCTAGGTTAGCCATTAGCAGCTAAATGCTAATGGCTAACGTAGCAAACTTACAGGTCTAGGTTAGCACCTACTGTATACTAAACACTGATGTTTCCGGTTACTGCTTTATGATTGGTTAGAAAATTCACTTCCTCACAGTGGTGTTCAGGAGCAGTTCATTTACAACTAAAGACACTAATGTTTAGAAACGGAGTGAAACAGATAGAAAATCAGGTGGCCAGAATACAGGATCTGAGTTGTACTGTATATCAACTGGAACATTAAACACACGCAGTTTGTCCTCCCATGCAATATATACTGTATATAGCCAACAGTTTGTAAACACCTGACTGTGAAACTTACACATGGCTTATCCTGAAACTGCTATCACAAAAGCATTAAGATTTCCTTTCACCGAAACATATAAAGCTGCCCCAGCATGAAGATGCCAATGTACACAAAGCAACATCCATAAACACATGGCTTGCCAACACACCTCCGAGACAGACTATTTAAGGTTTAAGGTTATAGGTTAAAAATGGCGTTCAAATTTGTGATAAGTTGTGCTAGCCTGCAGATGAATTAATTACACGGTGGACATTTAAGTATTATGTAATGTAGACAAGTATTAAGGATATGACTCTTAAATCATACTATTTAAATAGAATTATTAATTACAGTAAGGACGAGGCGTTAAAGGCAGACTGAGGACTGAATCAGTGTCACTTCTGATACACTTCTGTGTCACTGTGGCCTTATACACAACATATTTATTCACACTCATTTTCTCTGGGTGAAAAACACGAAATACAACAGATGTGCTGTACTACATTTATTTAAACAGCAAATAATTATATTGCAGTCTACTGTAGCACTGCACTGGAGGACAAATAGCACTGGATTAACAAAATCTTTTTAATAAGCACGAACGTGTCATTATTATCTGATTGCAAGTATGGCCTTTGTCCTATTAACCCAGGGCAAGGAATAAAGGCTTTATTATTATCGTTATTATTATTATTATTATTATTATTATTATATTAGCGAAAAAACGGAAAGTTTTCTCCATCGTAAGTAGGGCTGCAACTAACGATTATTTTGATAATCGATTAGTTGGGCGATTATGTTTTCGATTAATCGATTAATCGGATAAGACCTAACCGCTTCTTTAATTTGATATTTTGCTTATAACTATATATTTTAAAAAAAAAATCAGGGTATTATTTATGTATAAAAATAAACTTTAAAAAATGCAAAAGCCATATAAAGAGTTTAATAATCTTTAATTTTGACATTTTAAACCTTAAATTAAATGTAGTATATAATATATACAGTATAAATATATATACACACTCAACTAAAATATAAACGCAACACCTTTGTTTCTGCTCCAATTTTTTTTGAGATGGACTTAAAGATCTAAAATTCATTCCAGATACACAATATTACCATTTCTCTCAAACATTGTTAATAGCCACAAATATACTGTTATTTGCATTCGCTGAAAACCACAACAATCACTAAAAGTAATATTCTACTGTTATTCGCACCGTTTAAATTAATTAATCTAAAATAGCATCATTTAACTAATCACTATTGCTCATGCGGTGATTGTGCAATGTGATGCTAGCGAGTAGCACGTGAACAGATCTAGCGCGACTGTCCCGAAGTTAGCAAACAGTTTAAACTTAAAGCACTTCAACTTTTACACGATAGAGAGATACAGTTTTTACTGACCCTGCTGACGTTTCGCTATCCGTAACACCAACATGTTTTCTCTTTAAGTGTTCGTGCATGACATGCCATGAAAGCTCGGTCTTGCATAGCGTGCAGGTTACCGTCTTTTTAGAGGCGTTTAATGTAAATCACTCCCATACCTTGGAGGACTCGGGGCGCGCGCTTTTTTCTGTAACCTCCATTGCGCGAGCGGCTGTGTATCTGTGTGTATTTGTGCATCTTATGGTCGCGCGCCTCAGTGACGTGAGCAGCCCAACTAATCGATAACGGCATTCGTTGACAACGAATTTCATTATCGATAATTATCGATTTTATCGATTAGTTGTTGCAGCCCTAATCGTAAGAGAATACAATCAAACAAATACAAACAATTTTCGCAATAGGTTTAACAACTACTAGAAATGTTTGTGTAAAAAAAATTACAAATAAAACAAACAAAAAACACTGTGCATTCAATTTTAAGACCACTTAATATTTGTTAGGGCTTTACTTTTGGCTTATATGAACATGTATGTATTTTATCAAGTATTTTGTACAGTAAGTCTATAAACTGACGTAAAATTAAGAGCTGTTGTTTCCAAAACAAGAACATTATATTTGCTTTGTTGTTTACTTGATAATTCATGTGTACACATCTGTTCCTGTCATTTATCAGTCCTGTTATTGTCTATAATGCATGGAGCTTGGAAACTCTTTGTTATAGGCCTGAGAGCATGTTGTTGGGAAGTCACACTGGGAGTCATATTTCAACTGGAAAAAACATGATAATGCTGTTGCTGTCATTACTGATATTCTGTGGAAGAGCTTAGAATGATGAAATTCACCTAACAGATAACTGATCAAAAATATCTGTGGATAAAGCTCAATACCATATATTCTAATATTGTGATTTCTTCCATTTTTACACAAAAAGGTTATTATTATTATTTTAGAAGTTGAATCTACATTTGCAAATACAGATGAATAAAAAAATGGGCTGAACAAATTAAAAAAAAAAAAATGTGCATTCCTCCTATACCATAGCAATTTACTATTACACATACACATTTTAATTTATCTGCACATTTTTTTATTATTCATAGAATCGTGAAGTTTTTGCTTTTTGGTTTCTCATGACAAATTTTTATTTTTATATATAATTTCTAAATAAACAGTAAATCAACCTCACCATATCAAAGGTTTCATAATATATTCGTTATATAGCATGTTTAATCCCTTTGGAGTCTCACATCATCTCGAGCAATTCCCTGTGATTTAGCCATTACCAGAACAATAATATAATTAGAACTAGCACATTTATATAAACCTGTCGATCATGTTAGAATTGTAAATTTCACATCGGCATGCAACAGAAATTAAGTCAACACCCTTTGTTTCGAGTTCAGCCATGCCGGCTATAATTATTGTAACTAACACACAATTGCTTAAAAAAATTTACTATATTTTCAGGAGTGATGTCATCACTAACACCACATGCATGCCGCTTATAATTCCCATACATTCCCCAACATGTAATGCTTTCCCGCAGCCCTGTCCCCCCCAAACCACGAAGGCAGCTGCCCTCCTCACCCTGAGACAGGAATACAGCAATGGATCTGCCAGCATTAACACACATTTCTTATTTAGCCCTTCAATAAGGAATATACTATTCCAACATTTATTTTCTATCTATTTTTATAAAGTTTCATTTATTAAGTGGAATAGTAATAGATAACAGATACAGCACTGTGCAAAAGTCCTAAGTCTCCCCTTATTTCTTCATAGCAAAGAGCCAGACTTTTTGGTATATGAGGGTATTTGAGTCTTGAATAGTTCTCCAGGCTCCCTGAAGGCCTTCTCTGGTTCTCATTTTTGTCAAGTTCTCATTTTCAGTGCAGGTTTGGAGGAATTTTGTTTGTTGAGTCGCAAAGTGTTGTATGGATTATACACACACACAAAAACAAACAAACAGCTAACTTAAGGCATGAACCAGCGCAAAACATGTACAGACGATGACGGATGATCAGGTCGGTGATTGCGATACTGGTGATGCAGAATGCTGAGTGGTTGGAACAGACGAGACGGGAAATGAGTGTAAACAAACAATTTTTAAAATGTATCTTTAAGGCACTTCTCGTTTCTCTAATTTAATCCACATAATTGCATTAAATTTAATATAATGAAATGAGGGGTGGCTTGAGACTTTTGCACAATACTATACGTTATATTAATGTATTGTCTTTTAAACCCTTGATTCATTTTGTATTTGTAACATGTTTTGATTTTAGAAAATTACTCAGGGTTAGTTAGTTAGTTCGATTGAGTTATTGGATAATAACTACAAAACCATCTTGAGTCTTGAGGTCCATACTTTTATATAAGACATTGTGTCCAGCACAATATATATTGAGGGAGTCTTTTCTATAAAGATTTTCATGCAGCTCGATTATCTAAGTCCAAAACTGGATTCCTAATGCCTACTTACTCACTATACAAGTGCACTACATTTAGCATGAATAATAGCTGTCGCAGCCTCTTTACCCACACAGTGCTGTTTTGGTTTAGCTCTTGGTTTCCGGTACGTATCACAGTACACCAGGACACCACCTGTCTCACGATACCCACTGAGCAGCTCTTTACAACAGCAGTGGCAGCATCTGTTTTTTTTCTTTCCAGTTACAGGGACCATGTACCCTTCCTGTCAGCATAAACCAGCCTCAACAGTCTCAGACAAACCATCATCAAGTACTGCCACTCACTAGAGGCTCTTTTCTTTCTTTCTTTTTTTTTTTTTAACCCCATCCTTTGACCTCAACTGCTGAAGGCCTTCATGATTTTAGAACTGTGCTGCATACCACATGATTTGTTAACTAGATAACGGGATGAAATGTCTGTGTATAACTGTTCCTAATAGAGTGGATGGTGTTTATTATATTATAAATAATTTAATATAGTATGTATGTAATGCTGTGGTCTACAAACTGCATCCGACTCTCATGCATGCATACACGCACACGCCCACGCACAAACGCGCGCACACACACACACGGGCACTGTCCCCAGACTGGCGGTTTTCAAATTGTTCAAATGGTGGGACACAAACAGAAATTGAGGACATGTGTAAGTGTGTAAGCGACACCAGGATTATTAAAACAGACAGAAACACACTGCATCATAAAACAACCTGTTTGATTAGCAGGAAACCTGCAGCAAGTTGTCACACACAAATCGTTCATTAATTATTTATCCAGCAAACATGGTTTTGTATTCAATGAACCAAAAAGTGGTACTCTACCCCTGCAGGGCAAGTAAGAAATTAATCTCCTTTCTGTGACCTACTAACATTTTACCCAGAAACTACGTGCAAATCTTCTCTGGAAGTCATGCTTTACGTCAGGGAAAACAAACGTCCTCTTCAGCATGCTATAAACAGTTCAGTATTTGTAACTAAATGTGCTTTTCATAACTGTGACTGGCTAATGTAGTCTGTGTTATAGACCCGTACATGAGATCACATTCCCACCCACTCCTGCAGTTTACTAGTATTTGCACTTGGCCACAATAGATTCTGTTGATTAATCGTTCTGCTTTTAAAACCACAATGACTCTCACACAGGATAAAGTCGTTAACTATAAATGAAGGCAGCAAATACTTATACTGAGGCGACGTAACTCTACGCAAGCTCACATTATTTATTAAAAGCAGAAAAAAAACTCATGGTTTAAACAACTTATGGTTTAAAGAAACTGAATTCTAATGATCACAAGTGAAAGATGTTGAATTATTTATAAGTTATATATACACTACTGGGTTATTGATAATGTGGACTAACTGAAGTCTACACCTTTTTTAAATGACATTGCGGATTTAATGTGCATTGCCTAATAATCGTCAGTGTTCTTCCGTGAAACATGCTGTTATTTGTCGCAATGGGACAAATGGGGCGTGGGGGGGTGTGTGCAAACCTATATTTGCCAATAACTTGTTAACGGGCCATTTTACCATTTTACTGATTAAAAAAAAAAAATGAAGTTCATAAAATAAAGTAACAAACAAAAATGTATTCTTTTTGAATAAGGCCCCTAAACTTGTAATGCACATAGAATGAAAACATTTTGAAACTGACTTTCTAAAGCTCAGGCTGGAGTCTGTGCATTTGGCAATGAAACAAGCAGACCTGTGTGAGTGAATATTTATGTGAAAGCACAGAAAACACTGCCAGAAATGACCTCAAACCAAACACGCATGCATGCAAAAACAGAACATCAATCCTAATTCATCTGTTCTAAATAAACTAATGCTTGCTAAAGCTTATTTATAAACTAACATTCTTTTTGCTTTTATATGGTTTTTACTGAATTACACACATTGAAACACAGAACAACATTTGTGCCACACCCTAATTTGTTATATGGTAGGCAAACAGCCCAGGCCTTAGGGCAGGGATGAAGCAACACCACACACACACACACACACACACACACACACACACACACACACACACCAAAACATTCTTCACCAAACATGGGCATGCCTGCGATAGTCAGGCTGTTTCTGCAGAGACGCCACAGAACACTGACGAGGTTATTACTGGATGCTGCAGAGCAGAAACGGGAGAAAAAAGAAAAAAAAAAAAGTCTTCCTGGTGCTATACTTGTGCTATCATGCAGCACAACTGTTTTATATCCCTGCACATAGGCCTAAGTAAGCAACAGAATAATTTCTGACCTAAATTCATCCTTGGTGTGTTATTTTTAATTCCATTATCATCAGAAGCAGGAACATCATCAGTCAGTTAAAGCTTAAAATGTTGAAAATGACGTCTCTTTTACAGGTCTCAGGATATGACCATGGTCCTGAAAGAACCTCAAATCTAAAAGGTAGGATTTAACTGCCCTGTCACAGTGTTTACTTGTAGCTTGTGGAGTTAATCAGATTAGCTTTCCCCAGTCCCGGGGTTAAATTGGATCTTGATGATCAGAGCTGATGACGTTAGAAATGTGACTTGACGCTGGAGCCTGTTTGGTTACGAGGTGGCTGTTCTAAATGGGCGAGAAGGGCTGAGACGTAAGGTCTTTTCTCCGTAACCCACATAACTTGTGAGATGTTTATAAGCCTTTTAGCCTTTTAAAGGCAATGATTTTAAAGGTTTTGTACATAAGCACATAAGCATCACCACCAATTATGAGGCAAATAGACAGAACACTAGGAAGAATTGAGCCCATGCGGCTTATCAATGATCATCATGGCAGGTGATTACACAAAGTGAAACACCTCAAAACATCTGATCTCCATTTGTCAACAACAGGAAGTTTGGAGGGGGGGGGGGGTAGTAGGGGGTTGGGGACTTTTGAAGATGAAGATGACCAATTATATACGGTCCATTTAAAAAACTAAAGTGCAGATGATTTTTTTTCTTGACCAAATGGGTTAAGAACACAGCATAAATCATGCAGATAATAAAAAATTATGTATTATTATGTATATAATTATGTAATATTTAAATAAATAAATAAAACCATTTTATCTGCCAAAACATTTGTGCAACATCTTGTCCCTCATTATTTAACGCCACTGACAAGTCTTTTAGAGATAATGCATTGCTCAACAGATTCAGTCAGACAGCTGAGAGATATTCGATTTTACCCTCCCATCTTATAAACCTCACTGGTCAGGATTATGGTATGAGGTGAATGCACAATTATGAAAATGAAGTACTTGGCTGCGGGTGTGTATGGGCGACAGAACCAGGCGTACTGCACTACAGCCATTGAGAGTATACTCCTCATTCCTGTCACGCCCTAATACCTGAAGTTACACATGCAAAAGTCAAGCAGAAGCAAGGCCTTAACCAAACTAAACACCAAAGATACCAAGTTCGCTTCCCAACATATACTGCATGTAGCCAAATGTTTGTGGACACCTGACTGTCTAACCTACACATGGCTGCTCCTGAAACTGTTATCACATAAGCATAAAGATTTCCTTTCACCAAAACATCCGAACTGCTCCAGCATGAAGATGCCAATGTGCAACAAAGCAACATCCATAAAACACATGGCTCGACAATGTGGATCTGAAGCTGTGTCGATCTCAAGTTGTCTGCACAGAGCACCGACCTCAAAACAACTAAATAACTTTAGGTATTTATGCTGACTGCACCCCAGGCCTGCTTGCCAGGCATCAAGACAAAACCACATTCCAAAATCTAGAAGCAGCAAACCAGAACTAAAACCTGAATGGGATGTTTTTAACAAAAAATTATAATAAAATGCACATATCGGTGTAGGGTTTAGGTGACCACAAGCCTTTAGCTATGTAGAGGACTCCCACTGAGATAAGACAAGAAAGCTTTCTGCAAATTAGGGGCATTTTCATTTGGGTCTGTTTTTCAGGAAGCCCAAAACAGTTTCAATTTCTTTGAAATGAGACTACAGATTGAGCCAGTTGATAAAACTAAATAATTCCCTGATGAGTGGCCACTTCAAAATAATTTTAGAAGAATTCTCTGTTTAAACAGTAAAATATCTGGTGATTCACAGTTTCATCTCCCAAACAGGAATTACTGTAATGTACTGTACATGTACACCAATCAGCATTAACATTAAAAACACTGACTGGAGATGTGAAAAACAGGTTACGCCATCCCAGTGGAACCTCTCGAGGATACATCAGGCAGCAAACAGTCAGGAAAAAGTCAGTAGCCTTTTCTCAAAGAGGTGTATATATTTATAACTGGGGTTATAGTGTATCCTGTAAATCTCCCAAGTTTCTCTTTATGTCACCACTAATTCCGCTTTAGAAAGTCCTCACCCACGTAACTGCTTGGGGGCTGAATTCCAAATTGTGTAAAATGTAACGCAGGTGCACTATGCTGGCTGTTTAGTCACTTGTTCCACACATCAAGCCGTGATCCTTATTCAGAGAGGGATTTGGTATTCACCCTTGTGTTAGTTGAATGTGCTTGAACTCTGGTCCTAGTCTGTTAAAGGCCATAAATCATTGCTTAAATAAGTAATTGCTTTATTTTTCACTTTTCTTTTCAGCTGTTAGATCCTGGATATACTGTATGTTAACAAAAGGGTTGTATGCATGTCCGTGCACACATGGACATTCATTCTCAGTAAGGCCTTTATAAAATAAAAAGAATAACTTTAAGAAAACATTGAGGTGGTGTGTATTTTTCTTACAGGTTTTTTGAGGAAGAAAACAGATAGTGCTCCGACCAGGGGCATGTCTCCCAACAGGGGCTCCATGATGACCCTCAACACCCCGTGCAGCTAAAGACAAATGAAACAAAACAGGAGAATCAATAGCGAGCTATTTTATTCAAAGCCAATATATACATTGTCCATTAAAAACATTATTGATCAGACAGACAGACAGACAGACAGACAGACAGAACGACAGAACGACAGACAGACAGAACGACAGACAGACAGGCCACACGGTACAACAAGATATAAGCAAATAAGGTGTAGGAGAACATTAAAGGCTTATTTAAAATTAAAAAAAATTTGAAATCACTAAAGAGGGTAAACTTATTAACAAAATTAATTAATAAATAGACAAAACTATGATACTGTGTGTACAATAGTGCAGTCAGATGAACCTGCACTTTAAGGTGCATTAATGAGGGAAGATTTTGCACAATAATAATAATAATAATAAAAATAATAATAATAATAATAATAATAATAATAATAAAAATAATAAACTGTTTCTATGTACATGATGATTGCATATAGGAGCTTTTGAGTAATGGAATCAAACTGGCTAAGACGTGTTCATTTGTTCTCTATAATCACAGTGTTGGCTGAAGGCAAATTGTAGATCTGCTAACTCTAATACAGTATTGTTTTCATAGTAACAACTAATTCATATAGAATTATGGAGTGGATGTGTACAGGTTTTTTTCTTACAATAAATTTATCAACTTTGTAACAACTTTTCACTTGTTTTTTATCACAGACTGACGAAGACTTTGGACAGGACCATTGTAAAGTCTAGGTTTAACAGCAAAGGTTCCAGAACAGAAGAATTTGTGCTTCCTTATTAAAAAAAAAAAAAAAAAAAAAAAAAAAGATTTTCCCTCATTTCTAGCTTAAATACAGATGTGTATATCCACTATAGAACAGGAACAGGAATAATCTTGGTCCATGAATCCACATGGACAGTAGTGACTGTGTGTGTAATGCATCCTGCTCCTGTCCTCCTGAATACATGTAACGTCAAGTCCATATCTGCTTATTGTTACAAATGATGCAACAATATTGGCACAATATTTTTAAATGAAGTGAGAAATTAGGTACCCATGTGCAACTCTACTCCACTAGAGTATGATCATCACAGCTCTATCATGAACTATATCATAGCTGAAGGACTTTTTAATCGTTACACCCATAAACTAGAAAAACAGCTCAGACTGTGTTTAGTGGGAGAGATTTTTTTTAAATAAAGCAGATGTTTCTTTAACATATCCTAGATCAGTAATACAGTATATGCATTAATTGTATAGAAATGTAATGAAGTCAACATACAGACACTTTCTAAGACAAACACAGACAAAGTCATACATTATATCAACACAGACACATAAAAGCACATAATTAGACAGTGACCTTGAGTGAATGCATGATTTATTTATTATTTGTTTGTTTGTTTGTTTGTTTGTTTGTTTGTTTACCTGGATGCTGTTGATGCCCGCTCGGCAGTAGTATTTCTTAATCTCCACATCAATCTCAGTGTTTCCAACAAAGCTAAAAAAATACACAAAAATAACATTTACATGTGAAAAAAAACACACGAATGATGCTTAAACAAATAGGAACATCACCACCAGTGCATTGTGGGGAAACTTAGCGCATTACGGGTTATAATGCATTTATCTGAAAGACATTGATGCCGCCGTTGCTTGAAAGCCTGCAGCAACTAATCACTAAACGTTTATCATCTCTTCATGCAGCTCACCTGATTTGTAAGTCCATGATAATCTGTCGTTTGTCTA
The DNA here is from genome assembly GCF_024256425.1 of Clarias gariepinus. NCBI lineage: Eukaryota > Metazoa > Chordata > Actinopteri > Siluriformes > Clariidae > Clarias > Clarias gariepinus. The sequence goes on along the minus strand of NC_071124.1, from coordinate 10,636,364 downwards.
CATTCTCAGTGTAAACCTTCACGCCGTTCACTCTCAGGGCCTACAGAGAGAGTGAAAAGAAAGCCCAAGCAAGAGAGGGGAAAAAGTCAATGACACTGGGAAAGACAGAAAAAACTGAAAACACGAGTAAAATCAACTCCTAAGGCACGGCAACAGCTCAACCCTTTGTACCTCTGATTTGCTTACGCCTCTTTGTATTTGCATTTTCTACATATATGCAACACTACATAGACAATGTACTCCAGGAGCAGGACCTAAAAAAATACTGGCCTACATAAATTCATTTCAGTTCAGTTTTATCTGTGTCGCACGATCACTATGCACATCGTCACAAAACGGCTTTACAGGATGAATGACACGTTATTTTACCTCTGTATGCGTACTAGATTTTAAATAAAGCAAACAAAATGTGATTGAAGTGTAGACTTTTAGATTAACAAAAATTAAATATTCTGTTAAAGTAGCTGGGCAAACTAACAAAATGATAAAGATTATTTCCAAAACTTGGGAGCAAATTCTTTCCAGTCAATGACTTCCTGAAGTCTGGACCCTGTGGACATGACCATGACCAAATGCTGGCTTTCCTTCATTTCATCTGCTTTGCCAGGACTTTACTGCAGCTGCCTTCAGTTGCTGCTCATTTCTGAGTCTTTCTGCACTCAGTTTTTCCCCCCAGTAATTTAATCAGTCTGAGGTCAGGTGACTGACGCAGCCATTTAAGAACATTCCATTTCTTTGTCTTAGGAAGCTCTTTACTTGCTTTCCTTTTATGTTCTGGGCCCCTGGCCATCTCCACTGTCAGTTTTGCAGCACTGACTGAATGTGAGCGTAATACTCCACAGCTCAATACAGTTTGGAAGTGAACTTTGGGAAGTTTCATTGGCAGCCGTGCATCCCATACCATAACACTGCTTTGGACCTTTCCTTCTTTTCCCATCATACTGTAATAAGTTAATTTTTGTTTCATCTGGGCCCAGATTATTTTTTAACATTTCCTAGCAAAGTCTAATCTGTGCTTTCTGTTGAGTCTTGAGTGTTCCCAGTGGTTTGCATCTCGAGTTAAAAGCTCTGTATTCTCTTTAGAGTCTATAGACTTGAACAATGATATGACTAGATGTAAATCCCACAAGTCTTTCATCCTCTTCCGGCCCTTTTGGTGCTGCTGGGCTTAGCAGTGCATGCTTCGGAAATATATTTGAAGATATACAAATGGTTAATTTGTCTGTTGACTGTTCAGTTTTGCTTTTTTTCAGCGTAACGATGGCCACCTTTGCTTTTCGAACCACACATTGAGGAGTTCCCATGAACACATACTAATTTCAAATATAACATTTTGATTTATCTCCTGACCTTAAATCTCCTTAATTTGAGATGCAATAAATAGATAAACAGACCATGACTGGCCATTAAACTGTTTATTGATCAACTGCTCGATTACTTTTGTGCCTTTGAAAACGAAATAAATGGCTTCATTAATTTATTAGAATTTTCCTTGAAATAAATATCAAAGTCTACTCTTAAATTCCATTTTAACTGCTTCATTTCAATTTTATTGTTTTGATGCATAGAGAATCAGGTAATGCTCTACAAATACTGGGACACACACGCTCGTAGGCAGAAAAACCCTTTACAAGCAATGGTTAGAATGTTATGGTTCTGCTCTTAGAGTCAGACGCTATACAGGTTACAGTTAATGTGAGTGTAAGCCACCTTGTCCCCCATGTCAATCTTGGAGAAGCAGAAAGAGCTGAGGTGTGCATTAGCGCCTTTGACGGCGGGCTCGATGGTCTCCCTGAAGAGCTTGTCAACAAACTGACAAATATATGGCCACATCTGCTGAACTGTCTGAGGAGGAGAAATAAGAGAGATAGAGATAGAAAGAGATAAAAGAGAAAGAGAGAGAGAGAGAGAGAGAGAGAGAGAGAGAGAGAGAGAGAGTTTAGTGAGCTCTTTGTACAATTGAGAACTTTTCACAATCACATTTACAGCATGTGGCAGACGCCCTTATTCAGAGTGACTTACAGTTTATTTGTATCATAGTATACATTAAAGCATTTGGGGATTAAGGGCCTTGCTTAAGGGCCCAGCAGTTTAAATGTGTGTGGTGATGGTGGGGTTTGAATCAGGGACTTCTGATACAAAGTGTTGTACCTTAACCACTGAGCTACCTCTGTATTATATTATACCCCTGTATTATTAATATCCAGCTGTCCAGTGTTAGGGAGTGTGTGGCACTGTGGCATAGATTCTCCTGCTGTTGTTAACACTGTAGTTAAAAACAAGAGACTGCTGAGGAAATCCCAGAATATCAGCAGTTTCAGAAATCTAAAAAAAATCAGCCCATCTGGCAAACAGCAAGCATGCCAAGGTCAAAGTCACGGAGATCACATTTTTGAGTAGATCATATTTAACGGGTCAGAGAGTTTAAATAAGTCTCTGTCAGATGATGGAGTAGGATGGTTACAACAGTCCTAAAAGGCTAACAAAGAAAAACCGTCACGGCCCCTTTAGACACTCAGACATGTGTTTTACTTTGTGCTATTAAGTGTGAGCTCTAGCAAACACATCCCTTGTGAAGATATCCTGAGCGGCCACCAGATAAAGAGTTCATTCTCCCAGAACAGCCGAGCTGATCAAGCAGCAGTCAAGCAATCAATCCCGGCTCTAAAGATCTCATCAGAGACACAGACAGCTTCGGAGAGATCCCACCACATGAGGTGTTGTTTCAAACCCCATCGCATGAGATCGGCTCACGAGAAAGCTTGCTTGCACCCTGGCGTTTTGTTTTTCACCTGATTAGATTGATTGTTGATTTGAAAACATCATGATTATCTATATGAATTATCTTAAATCTTTTTTTTATGTTGAGTTTCTGTCTAACTGATGCACTGAAGGTGAACTTCTGGGCTGATAACTATACTGATGTTCAAAATCAGAATTTGTCTGATAGCCAATGTTTTTGCCTGGCTACAGCTCTTGTGTGGTTCATAATAGAATATGTTCTTGTGCACATGTTGTAACAATCAACAGCCATATGGTAATGCCAAATAATGGCACATGGTGGCCCTTTTTTTTTGGTATAGCCCTAGGGTCGGTCATGAAAGATTAGTTCTTTTTAACATGACTCAGAGGAATGAGTCGTCTCAGAGTGATTTGTTCACCCCATCGCAAAACCCCCGTAGGGTATGTACAGGAAACAGAAATGAACGGTTCTTAACGAATCTTCTAGTCCGAGTCGTTTGTTCTGATGTCACGTGACTCCTATAGACGCTGTGCAGTGCAATAGATTCAAAAGACCGAATGACTCAGACTAGAAGATATGAGAGGTGAGCTACTCGTTCCAACTATCATAATATGTCGTGAGCTGCATTGTAATATTTTCATTCCTGGTATATGTAGATGTGTTGGGGGTCTGTTTATTGAAAAATGTTACATTTTATTTTATTTCTAATCAAAAGAACGAAACGAACTAAATGACTCGAAAAAAGATATTCAAAAAACTGAGTCACTAAAATGATTCAAACTTCCCATCACTACTAGATTCAGGCCTCGTCCCGACTCACATCATCACAGCGGATCTTTCCCAAAGCTGCAGCTGGGTAGCTACCGTTGTCCCAGTCAGACCACAATTAACCAACACAACATGTAAGGAGTGGGAAACTGATGTGACGCAAAACAAAAAAAGAAAGAAAGAAAGAAAAAAAAAGAAAAAAAAAAAACATACTGACTTTTTTTTTTTAATGACTAGATTGGAACGACACGATGAAATCTAGATTTAGACAATGCTATTTAATAGTGTGTGTACGTCTTAAAAACTACAGAAAAGAGTTTCATTTTGGTCAGAAAGATGGCAAGGTTTAGAGCTAACGTTACTTTAAACACACTACAAACTACTACAGATTATGAAATTCACATGACTGTTTTATTACTGAACAACTTCTGCTATTTATTACCAGTACATTTTCTCCAAAGTGACCTAGGAATACAGTAACAGGTCTGTGTGTGTGAGTGTGTGTGTGTGGATGTTGTGCATTCCTACTAGGAAAGCAAGTGTATCTTGAGGCTTTCCACAGATTGATCAAAGATTCCTGTTTACTCTCAGATGAAACACACAGGCTTACATTTAACTTAATGTGTGTTTTTACATCTGACTTCGAAGCAGCTAATAATACCTCCATTAAAGATTAAAGTGTATAAGAGCAGTACGGTCATACACACCTTATTGAGCCATTCCACTCTCTCCACGTCAGGGAAATGAACCTGCAAGAGGTAAAGAAAACAGAGCAGTTTTTACATGTTAATCCAATTAAAACACATGACTGGTCTTGATTTTCTGTATTGTTTTTTAAGAAAGTAACTCGACTCTTACAAAGAACAACAACATGTCAGTACTGTTCCCATCCTCAGACAGGAAAAGCCACTTTATGTAATTGTAGGAAGTAATTTAATCGAGATATACAAAATAATCACATGTACAAAGTCACTTTTGCGGTAAAAAAATTTGCTAAAATATACGTGATTCTCTTCCAGCAGAACCTTCAACAGTCAGAAATAAAATATATAAAACATTTCCTAATGACTACAATCTACCCTGCAGATTTATTAACAAGAGGACATTGAATTCTAAAATAAATAAATAAATGAATCAATAACTAGATCCATCTTATCTAATCATAATTTTAAAAATATTAATTTTAGTGCAAGCATCCTTGATTAATTGTATTTCTTTTTATCAGACCCATGCTTATTTCCTGGGGGAGAAATAATAATAAAAATAATAATAATAAGGCACTGGTAGCACTATCAGACAGCAGTAAATACTACATAAAAATAAGTCTAGTGTCACGGTCATAGAAAACACAGAATGACAACAATCTGGCGTGTTTCATGATTACCAATGCAAATCGTACTGCAAACTGCTCTGAGAAATCAGAACCTACAACGAAATCTTTCCACACGGCAAGTAACCTGATAGAGTATTTAAAACTAAAAACACAAAGCAGCGAATAACACTGCAGCAAACACGATCCGGGCGAGGACAAAGGCCTACAGAGGAGCCTAGGTGATCCGAAATAACAGCACTTACTCAGGACACACTGCTCTTCATGATCAGTTATTGTTATAATTAAATACCAGCAATTCAGACACAATGAATACAGAGCCATTGTACTTAGTACAGCGGAACAGAAGCTCTCTTCTGTATTCAATCATACAAGTGGGGTTGAAGTTTTGACTGTGCAGAATAACAGAGTTAAAAACTTCTCTTATTTCTCATATAATCTCCCATTACACTAATGCACTTATCACAGTGTTTCACTACTGCTTGGATACTATCAAGGTAGAAAGTCTTCTCAGTACGCCAGAGACATAATGGGACTGCCTGCTTCATGTCTACGACACTGGCCTCCCAGGAACTCCTTTGGAAATTGCTTGGATTGAGGTCTATAGGGGGGATGTCACAATAACTCCCAACTGAAATGACTGTGTAGTAAATGACTGTGTGCTCAGTTCCCACAGTCTCTTCCGCAGACAAGTTTTTCTGAAATGTCTGCACCATTCACTTTAAGTGCATCAATGTACTGGAGTTGAAGTCTTCTGTAAATGTCAGTTTTATACTTTTATTCACAATAAATTTAATCACAAGTCCCGATTTGACTCGAATTTATCTTAAACTTTCTACCTTGTATTTCACTACCTGCTCCATACAAGATTAATGAAGCTAGATAATCCCAGATTCATTAATATCTAATACTATAAGTTAAACATTAGCACCAAATTTGCACTGCAACCCAAGCAAAACCTATGAAGAAGCCTACACAATAAATCGCCGCCCCTCTGTTTGGCCTTCACCCTCCTGCAACTTTCTCCTGGGAGAATAAACCCTATGACTCAGAGGCATGCTGTTTCCTGAGTATAACTGCACTAGCAGAGGGCACGGGATTCCTGAGATGAGAGTAATGGCGTGAGTGAGCTGTACCGTTTTAATAATGCAAAGCTGCCACTCCTCATTAAAAGTGAAATTACATATGCCTACAACCTTTTGTGGGTCTGTGACTGAAAAAGCCTGCATATAAATATAACGGGTGATAAACTTGGGTTGGAAAAGCAGCATTTAACTTAATTAATATTGAATATTAAACTGCGCAGCCGACATGTATCAGCTTAAAACAGTAATACAAGACGACACAGATGACAATTTAATTCCGAACGTCTAAGCAGGCCACAGTGCAAAACAGAGCGAGTGTGAGTCTGTGACACGACCGTTTACAGGACCGTCCACCACCTCCATGGTTTATTCATCTTTTGGCACCTTTTGAATTGAAAATTACTTTCATCCCTATTAATTACACTAACTGTCAGTCAGTAACTTTCACTTGACAGCTCCACCAGTCGCAATTAGTTACTTCCGCTAGTCACAGAAGGATGTGTGTTGGTAGAGCAAAAGAACGCCAAGTAAACAAACAGATCATAATCTGTTGATAATGGTGTTAAAGTAATATAAAAGCAATATCACACTCGAGGTCGTGCTGTACTGGATATATAGCAGAGAGTCCATCCCCCAGGCCTAGGACGGCATCTCAACCATGCTATATCCAGCGATACAGCACTCCCTATTGTGAGATATTGCTTAATAATACAACCAAGTAACCTGATCGGACATTCCACAAGGGGTGATAATAGATCATAACAGCACTGGTTACTATGGCTACATTCACATTACCAGACTGAAGTGACTCAATTCTGATTTTTCTTTTTTTCAGCTGTGCTGATATTCAATACAACAGCACTACCTTTTGATATTGATTAAATATATTCTTCTGGGTTATTTCAAAGTGAAAAATCAAGTAAGGGATCTGTCAATTAAATCAGGTCAGTTCAGTTCAAATAACCTTTACTGGCACGACCATAATAAGAAACAGTATTGCCAAAGCACAAAGACGAATTCTGACAGCTAAGGAACAAAACAACAGAAGCAGTGAATTTAATAATATACAGATAAGAAAGAGTCAAATGAGAAAAAAAGGAAAGAAAGAGAGAAAGAAAGCATCCATATATGGACAGTAAAAGAGAGCACGGAGGATCAGAGGTTAGCCGTGATCATTGCACAGTGGATAAACTGTGACATGTTGGTATAAGCAAAGAAAGTGCAATCTCTCTCGATCGTTTGTGTTTGTGCCTGTACATGCGTGCATGCGTGTGTGTGTATAAACGCTTGCACTTTTCCACCACCAGGGACAACAAGAGCCCTAAGGGAACAGAGACTTTGGTGGGTGAACGTAAGAAGACAGAAGCTGAGCAGTGCACAAACCAACAGTAAAGATAAGCCCCGTACTAATCCCCATGTGTATGTGAGAAAGAGATGTTGAACTTCCTACAAAAAAGGAAAATAAAGACAAGCCACAGACAGACTTAACTTTGCTGCGATCTGTTCAATACCTAGAAACGCCCTGCTCATAACTGTTGCATAGTTTACATAATTTGTGAATTAATTTTGAATAACACGTGATGCCATTTTACATGGCTGCATCAGCTCACACACAAAGAAAGTAAAAGCTCCTGCTGTCTGTGCTGCGCCAGTCCATGTTCTGGTCATGCTGAAACCGTCGTCACCAAAAGGTCATAACTACAATAATCTAATAATATGGTAAGTTCCTTTTCTTGTTAAATACGTTAACATAGAATATAATTAAACAATTGATTTGTTAATGATCTTTTTTTTTAGGTTTCTGACGTAGCACAGTGTGTGTCAGTGTGACCAAAGAATCTGCACCATCATAGGAACTGTGAAGGGCTGAGCAGGAAGCAGATAAATTATTTAATTCTGTATGGCATGTAATCCACATAACGTATGTTGTGTAAGTAACCACAATGCCACCTCGGGTGCCTATAATTGACTATGGAAGGTGATGAAAGATCACGCATAAGCATACGGAATGTTCAGTGGACATAGAGGAGACCTCTGCCTTACAGAAAAGCTGTAGGTCTGGACAAAAATGTAAGATTCTGTTTCACACGTGTGTGTGTGTGTGTGTGTGTGTGTGTGTCCCACACCAGCAAGCTGCAGATTTATACAGGTCACAGCAACAGTTCAGCTTTTATTCGTCACATACTGTATACATTACTGCACAGTGAAATTCTTTATTCATCCCATATCTAAGCTGGGGCCAGAGCACAGGGGTCTGCCAATTTACAGCGTCACTGGAGCACACAGGGTTAAGGGCCTTGCTCAAGGGCCCAACAGAGGCAACCTGACGAAGCAGGGGCTCGAACCGCTGACCTGCTGAGGGCCAGTGGTGGCTCATCGCTCCTCAGTAAGTCACAATCTATTGAAAGACTACCCACCCATCCCTCATCGAAATGTATAAACACTTAGTGATCTGTAGCAAAAATGATAAAATGCAGCTTAAGTTACAGGTCACTGAAGGAGAAGGAAGGAAAACAAACAAACAAAAAAATAACACCTCCACCCATCCTGTAGCAGGCTTGACACTTCTTTTACTTCTTTTTTTTTTTTTTTACAGTACTGAGGTCATATTGGTTAATGTTGAGAAACCCCACCTCTTCTGTACAGTGTGTGCAGTGTGTGTGTGTAGCATGAGATGGTGTCTACGTTTGTGTGCCCTGCGATGAATTGGTACCCTGTCCAGGGTGTACCCCGCCTTGTGCCCCAAGTCTCCTGGGATGGGGTCCAGGCCCCTGCGACCCTGTATCCATGATAAAGTGGTACAGACGATAAACGAGTCAGTGATATGATTACATTTGATGTGGTGAAATGTCACAGTTCCTTACTAACCCTACAAGCGGAGAGCTAAAAACCTCTCACACGTTGGCGGGCAGCATAGTTTGTTTAGGATTGTCACACTGGGAAATTGCTCAAATTATGATATTTACTAAATAGCAATACAGATTAAATCGGCAACTAGGTTTTCTGATCCCCTCTAATTCCCATTACTACTTTTTAACCAAATCATATGTCAGCAGCACAGAGCCTAAAATCTTAGATAAAGGTTGATAGATTCAATCAAATTCACATCAAAACACCAGAAGAAGGAGGAACTGTGATCTTTGTAACTTTATCCATGCCATACTTTTTAATACCAGCTGAGCTAGCTTGAGGATTTTAGAAACCGCTGATCTCCTGGGATTTTCACACACAACAAGTTCTAGAATTTAATACAGAAGTGTGTGTTGAAATCGTAGATCCTGATACGGCAAGGTGTTTCAGCCTGCAGACCCCCCGGCTCACACAATGGTTTTTGTTTCTCCAAAGCTAAAGAGCTATAACAGCTAAAGCTTAACTATTATACCTCTATCTCACCTACGCGCATGTACTTTCGCGCAGTGGCCGTAAGTACGGTTCATCATGATTCACCAACACAAACATGTTACATTTTTGGCGGTTCTCGCGGAAGCTTGCGGACCTTTCAGAACTTAACGGATCGTCAGCGGAACGTCGGCGGGCAATCGCGACAGCTCACGGTACCCAACACCGCACCTCACCGTGAGTCAAACCTCATAGGTGAAATAGGGGTATTAGCAGTATACAGGCTAGCTAGCATTCCACGCAACATGCGTGTTTTAAATGTTTCACCAAGTTGCATGAGCCGTGTGAGCAGAAGGGTATCTTTGTAGAAGCCCATGACCTAACTTCGCTCCTTCTGACTCCCAAAACTGCTTCTTTAGAACACACCTACAGGTATTTGTTGTTAAATGTTAAAGCATAAAAATTCCACACTTGGCAGGTTTGACTGGAAATGTACAAGAAGGTTTTGTGCACAGCTGCTGATTAGATATCGCTGGAATGCATGGCGGCACTTTCTGTTTCACTGGTCTGAGCAGAAACACTAATCTATTTAATTCAAATAAAAACCTTCAGTGATGTAATCTACTTCACATCGCTTTAATTTCAGTAGCATTTGCTATAAGCTCAGGCTAATATCATTAAGAGACGGCTGGGAATAGAACAGGGTGAGGGACAAGGACGGAGGGAACGTTCTATTTTCGGGCTCTCGCTGTAGAACCACTCAATGGGAACACCCTGGTGATGTCACACACATGCTGCACTCATTCCTTTCTCTCTTCCTTCTCATCTGCTCTCTCCATTAGTGACACTACTTCATTGCTGTAAGGGAGGGGGAGGGGCACATGAGAAGTGACACTGCAATATCCACCCGTATTTAAACCAAGATTATCCTAGGCAAGACAATATTTGAGCTAGTGGTGGGAGTTAGTAACCCTTCCATAATCGATCGTCTGTTTGAGTAAACCAAAAATTGACAGAGGTCTTAAGTTTCTAAGTTTTGTTTTAGGGTTCCCTGCTCTATACACAGACCATGAAGTGTGTCACCTGGAACAAGTACAATGGAAGCAATCAGAACTGAATTCAACCCTCGTTCCGTGCAAAAATGCGTTCTAAAGTTGACCTCGTGAAGCTTCTGCAGTCCTGCCTACTAAACTTTAAAGAGTTTATCTCTTAAAGTTACAATGTATTTAGTACAAATTTAACTCTTTTCTTCCTTGGTTAGCCTTACACCTCTATACCACTAGTACCTGGTTATACATAGTGATAAGCTCCAGTTTGCCATAAACACCTGTTTTGCACACATGCATAGTTATTGGCATTATACGTTTGCGTGTTCATCTGACTTTTGCCTACTCCCTCTACACCGCAGCTGCCTGGGGACGCCGAAAAACATACATGTCATGTTTTACAAATTAAAATCAACTGCAAATTTTCTAAATCGATAGCTTGAAATGCACAGGAAAAAAAAAAAAAAAAAAAACAAGCATCGACTATAACTGATGATCATCTCATCAATAATTCAAGTCTATTTTCTGATACCTGAATTATTGTTTTTTTAAACTGCATACTTCATATCTTGCCATTTCTTTCCTAGGCGTTTTTTCCCCAGCAGATCACTGGATCCGCAAATATTGCATGTGGCACAGGTTTTACGTGGATACCCTTCCTGACACGACCCTATTCAATTTATCTGGGCTTGGGGCCAGAAATAAGTGTGCGCTGACTCGTGCAGTCTCTCAGTGGACGGGGACTTGAACTTAAAAAATAGGGGAAATAAACAGGGTTACATATTCATTAAAGGTTTGCTCTGTCTCATAGCGAATAGTTGAACTGAAAAGATTTTCTCATTTAGTTGTGTGTCAACCAGCACCTATGGTTACTCTCAGTGTCACTGTGCGTTATGTTTCAAGATCATCACTCTTCTTCAAGGTCTCCAGTAATAGAACGCAACTGTAAAGTGAAAAGGCTGACAGTCTTAACTATATGACAAATAACTCATGGATCTTGTGGGTGTGTGGTGACCGCTGTACATGCAGTACATGCATTTTCTTCAAATTTGGATACGAGATTATAAGAGCCAAAATGTATATATTCTGCACCAAAATGTACTTTAATCTGCATGCTATCATTTAACCCACGGTCTTGTCCTTTACTGTGCTTTAATCCTGCTCCTCTCCTCACCGTCCAGACCTGCCTGATCCATCCTGCTACTTCTGTCTGCACTCGTGACTTCCTGTATGCTGATGTTTAGGATCCCACATGGATACCCTAAAGATTTTCCCAAAACAGTTCATGCATCCATTTCTCTTTAAGCAGTCTATTCATAACTCTCTCACTTGCTGCTAAGAATGTTCTCACCTAGATTTTGTGGACTTTGAACATAAAAAAAAAGTTGCCTTAATTATATAGACTATGATGAACTGAACATCCTCCCAACACATGAAAAGTAATCATTTATAATATCTCCATCAGCACATAAACAAAGCAGATAACTTATCACTGTTGACAACCTACAACAGCTATATTACCCAACATCTTCCCATCGGCACCTTAACTATATTAAGTGTCAGCTTATTACATGTGAAGGTGCCAACATTTATATTTTACCGGTTATGACTAATCCTGACCTGTGACTTTTTAGGTCAAACTGGCACGAATTGTGGAAATCTACACACTTAAAACCAAGTCTACCGGTAAGTTTACAAACGTAAAACACTTACTTTTTCAACCAACTAATTTTTTTTTTATCTTCTATCTAAACCTTTAGACTGTTGCAACAATTAGAGCCTGTATGACTTGTCAGTTTATATTCAAAGCCGCAGACACGAGACACTGAAACACTGCATCAAACAATTAGCAATTTTTATTTACAGCTTATGGTTTTCATAAGGTTGTACTTAGTTAAATAAAACATGATCTGTACCCACAGGGTGTCTACCAAAGACTTAGTCAAGGAACTAGCCAAGTAATATATAGTTAATGGGAGATGTGCACTGCCAAGGCATAAAATGAAATAAGTGAGACCTGTTCTGTCTAAGAGTAGTCTACTGCTGACTGCTATTAAAACAAATATACACAGTAGATATAGTTTCCAACCCAAGGCTGAATTCTCAACTTCTGAACTTTCCGATCTTCTTCGGCTGTTCCCTTTCAGGGGTCGCCACAGCGAATCATCTGCCTCCATCTAACCCTATCCTCTGCTTTCTCTTCTCTCACACCAATTAACTTCATGTCCTCTCTCACTGCATCCATAAATCTCCTCTTTGGTCTTCCTCTAGACCTCCTGCCTGGCAGTTCCAACCTCAACATCCTTCTACCAATATGCTCACAATCTCTCCTCTGAACATGTCCAAACCACCTCAATCTGGCCTCTCTGACTTTATCTCCAAAACATCTAACATGGGTTGTCCCTCTGATGAACTCAGCCTTGATCCTATCCATCCTTGTCACTCCCAAAGAGAACTGCACTATCTTCATCTCTGCTACCTCCAACTCTGCCTCCTGTCTTGTCTTCAGTGTCACTGTCTCTAAGCCGTAGAGTATCACTGGTCTCACCACTGTCTTGAACACCTTTCAACTTCTGAACTTTCCGATGCAATTTATTAATGCAATTATAATCAGGATTATTTAAACCATGGTCTAGATTATGTTTACTAACAAACAGCTTTGTATGCATTTCTCATATCAGACTGAGTTCAGAAGCAAGGGCTGTTTTTTTTCTCCATTCTGAACTTGAGGTACTAATCATGATCTGATAATCATGATCATTGGGTGTTTGCAGTCAGATGACTGGAACAGTCTGCCTGAAGTGGATCAAGGCCAAGCTGACGTCAACTGCATACACTCCATGGCCCACACCTGTTTCAGATTGAATAACTTTGTACATACTTCTTCATTTGTTTGCGGTGGAAAAAACTGAGCAGAGTTTTATAAATTCACCCTCACTGAGGTCATTAGGTACAGAGGTATGGTGGGTACAGAGTGTTCACACTATACCCTGGGGTGGGTTTGCACCCCATCCTGGGTGTACACCGCCTCGTGCTCTACGTCTCCTAAGATAGGATACAGTGACCCTGTATACAGGATAAAGCGGTATAGATGATTGAGCGAGTAAGTGATTACACTACTGAGACAAACTGGACTTTGGGTTAACGGGTACTCAGATACATACCTTTATCCCTAGTACAAAAGCACCCGAAGTATGCACTTCCTACTTTCTAAATAGTTCTGGTATAGACTAATATTAAATCGCTTAAACAGTCCAACAATAATCGGCCATGTCATTCTACATAAAGCTAAATTAACCTGCATACAGTTATTTGACTTGCCCATGCAAAGTACCTTGAGCTACAAGTACCCAGATAACGAAAACAAGTTTTTGTTAACCAGTTATAAACATGGGCTCAGAAACATAAGTTGCAACCTCAGGCACAAATTGGATCAGTATACCCACACTGTGTATATGAGTTATATATACACACAGAATGTACTGTATATACCCCATTGGTAATAGGTTATGACTATCATATCCCAGTAATTCACTTATATTTATAATTAACTGATCCTGGTCAGAAATACAACTTAGACTGGCACCTCACACACACACACACACACACACACACACACACACACACACACACTTGCTCAGTGACTCTGGAGCCTATCCCATTCTTATAGGCTTTGAAGTAGAAACATGTCTATCCACTAATTCACAGCTAGGGGAAGTTAGGGTAGCCAATCCACCAATGTATTGGGAAGACAGAAAGAAACCAGGGAATCCAGGAAAGACCTATGTAGACATGGAGAGGACAGTAAAGTGAGCTCAGGAACCAGTGACCCTGGATGTGTGGGGAAGCAGCAGTACCCACTCCACCAGCCTGCTGCCCCTAATACCATCTGACCCATTTATGTTTTAAGTAAACACATGCACGCATGCGAAAAGAGTATACACTGACCAGCCATAATATTTAAACCATCAAAATTAAAACTACCTAGGGTTTGGGTTCCCCTTGTGTCCACTTCTCTTAGAGCTTGACTCTACAGGGCCTATGGGGATGGACTGTGGTGTCTGGCACCAGGACGTTGGCAGTAGAGTATTTGGGTGATCTGTTGATCAGATTGAGATCTGAGAAGTTTCTGAGAAGAAACTTTTGGGCTGACCTGGTGCCTTTCTATCATAGCCAACATTAACCGTTTTCAGCATTTAGTGCTGCATTAGCTATTGTGTGGGATCAGAAAGGACAGGCTGGCCTTCGGCCCCTGAGGGCGTGGGTGAGCCTTGGGTGTGCGTGATCCTGTAACCAGTTTACTGGTGTATTATTAGTGATGAGTGGCTGATAGGTGAAAATGCACATACATGTCCTTTAATAAACGGGCAGCATCAGAACCCACCCAGGGTAATCTGTTTGGGTTTTTAAAGTAGAAAAAAAGTAAATGCCCCCTACAGATACATATTAGCGTGTGTGTATGCTCAGGGTAGCAGAGCTGGGAAGTGTAAAGTGAATCACGTGGACAGTCACTCAGTACTGATGCAAGGACAGCTGATGGTCAGCTGAGTGAGACCTGGTTCTCCAGCATTTCCGTCAAAATCACCAGGTTTGTAGTTGAGTCATGTTTTAGGTTAAGGGTCATGAGAGCGAACACAGAGAGGGTCACTGCCTGTAACATGTCACCGCTCGCAGTGTGTAACACACTAACACCAGGTTTAACCGCTTAGAAACACGGCCAGCTCGTCCAGTACTCACCCAGGGCGGCAGCTCGGAAGTTGGTAAACTCTGTTTCTGCTCTTTCTCTTCGTGCTCGAAAAAGGCCAGCGCTTTGTTTACTCCTGAAAACCTCGTCCCCTGGTTCCGTCTGAGCCAGAACAGCGCGGCGAGGGAGATGAGGATCCAGCTGAAGCTGAAGCCCAGGTAACCCAACACGTACACGGGGAAGATCAGCAGGAACGTCTTGGCGAATTTCACTCCGGTGTTTTTCGCGTCTTCGACGGCGGTCTGAGGCTCGCTGCTCGGCTCCAGCTCTGCCAGGGAGTCCGGTCCGGGTCCGGGTCCTGATGGAGAAGGAGAAGGAGTCGGGATCGGACCCTGGGCTCGAGGATCCGATCCATTTACCCTGGCAGTCATTTACTAGCTGGTGTGATGAACTTCCAGGGAGCGAGAAAACGAGTTCAGCCTGAATAAATCCTGCGTGAAGGAGAAGCGAACGCGCGCGCCACCTGGATAAACTCGCCTCCCGCACTTCCTGAGATTGCGGGAATCACTTTGGGCTGGTTGGAAAAACTACGCAGCGTCCTCGCCTGACCTTGAGCGGCTCTTTATTTCCACCCGCAGTAGTTACAAACTTTCGGTTGCCATTTCGGTTTACCGGCGCCGCGCGCGCTCGACACGTCTCTCTCTCTCTGTGCGACCTACCTACACGTCTGCGTTTCGCACGGAAGCGCGAGCTCTAGCAGCATGGCGTCGCACTCCGGTCGTGTACGGTAGTGTCTGTCCACATCCTGCCACAGGCGAGCGCTTTCCCAGCCTGAGAGCAGACACGCACACACACACACACACACACAGCCCGGGCACGAGCACACGCCCAGACGACATGTTACAGGACCAACCCCTTCTCATTTTACAGAAAAACACAGCTGTGACGCGGAAGAGTGTGTAAGGGAGATACAGACCAATAGCAGGAGACTTGCAGTGCGGGTGAAGTGCGCCACCTTGTGAGCGCAGACCGCGAAAAACACAGGAAGAGATTAATAATGTACAGTATTTAATAATAATAAAAAAAAGTACAACGTCACTGTCATGACAGATTTAAAGGACACGTTGTAGGTGCAGTTACATGCATGACATCAGATTTATCAAGGGAGGGAAGTGACAGTTGGGGATTTATTATAAATAAAATGACACCCTGTACTAGTGGGAGAAATAGTAGTAGTAGTAATAATAATAATAATAATAATAATAATAAATACATTTCCCTTTATGTTTAACCTCAATGCATGGAGAGTTAAGAATAAGGTTTCTCTATTCAGACACTTAAATAACCTTTCCTATCCCGTTTTATTTTGAAGATGTTGTAGATGTAATCTCGTCTGATTAACGACAGGAGTGAAGCGGTAAGCCTATCACAGCATTATCACTGACCCGCATCTATGTGGTCTATTGTATTATTTGATTGGTTTTCCAGAAGACATGAAGGCCTACACATGATTACCTGCTATTCAACCCCCAGTGAAATGAGTTTTGTTTGTTTTGGTTTTTTGGCCAAAATTACCAACTAGCAACTGTTTGTAATAAATCAATGCAACAAGCAACACAACTAATATAACAAGTGGGGTCTCTATTAAACATTAAAATGCTACCACAGTAAAAAAAATATTTAAGCTCTAATCATCTTCACTACATACAGTAGTAGAGACCCCTTTGGCTATTTAGTTATGACCTGCTGCAAACGTGATGTGTTGTATAGACAGACCCTAGCTTCTTGCTTCCTGCTTTTTACAAATCTTTCTACTGAATTCACATCAGGAGACTGTTATGGCAACTCTAGAACCCTATAGGATTTCATCTGAAACCAAGCCTTGGTGGACTTTAAAGTATGCTCAGAATCATTGTCCTTTTGAAAGGATAATGATATCGAAGTTTCAGCTTTCTCATAGATGGCATGACGTTTTTACAAGAATACCTGATTCAATCCATCTTGCCCTCTACATGCTGCAGGTTGCCAGTGCCATATTGAAGCTGACTTTTTTCGTGTTTTAGGTTCAGTAGCAGGGTACATCTTGGGGCGCCTTATAGTGCAGAGTGAAACTTCAGTGCCTGCTGCCACCAAATCTTCCTGTAGGTCCTTTGCAGTCATTCAAGGGTTTTTTAACACCTGCTTCCTCAGGAATCTGGTAGGCTTCGCTTTTAGCCTCACCCAGGTAGTGTATTTTGCAATGGGGGTGGAATAATTTCAAGTGGAACTGTGTATATAAGTTGTATAATGCATATATGCAGTTGCACTTGACAGCCTACAAGTCATAAAAAAATTTAAAATCCAGTATCTCAACATACAGCATTATTCAGTTCAATTATATATATATATATATATATATATATATATATATATATATATATATATATAGCACTTTTAACAATGATCATCGATGTGCAAACCGATGGCAACAGTGGCAAGAAAAGACTCCCTGATAGGTCATCATCATTTGGGTGATAACGGATCTGCAGTCATATTGCATGTTAGACGGCCAGACGTTTAGTACAGTATAACAGGAGAGGTGTTTAAGTTATTTCCTACATTCTACAACAATACTGGGGATTTCAAAACTATAAAATAACACATATGGAATTAGGTAATTACGTTACAACAACAAAAAACAACAGTTAGACAGTTAGTTGCAAGAACAGTATTGTCAAGTGCATTTGCAAAATCCGTCATAATGAAACTGGCTCTCATGAAGGCCATCGAGACCAAAACCTACCTCTGCCGTAGACGAGAAGTTCATTTAGAGTTATCAGCCTGAAAAATGACTAATTAACAACACCTCAGATTAGAGGCGTTATAAAGTCTTTACAGAGCATAAGTAGCAGACACATCTTACCATTAACTGTTCAAATGAGATTAATGCATTTTTGGAGGCCTTCAGCATTCCTTTACAATGTAGAAAGAAATAAAAATCAGGAACGATTATGGAGTTAGAAAGTGACCTCAAACATTTGAACGGTAGTGTACATGTACTTCTTACTTGACAGCCCTCCAGAACATAATCATTGCCACCTTCCACAAGGAAGATTAGCCATAAAACGTCATTGTAGAAAGGCTTGGCTGTTCACAGAGAGCTGTATTGAAGCGTATTAAGAGAAAGTTGCCTGGAAGGGAAAGTGTGGGTGGCAAAGGTGCACACGCAACAGGGATGACCACGACCTTAAGAAGATTATCAAGCAAAGACAAGAATTCAATTGAACAATTCAAGAACTTGGGAGAGAGCTTCAAGAGCTGTCACACACAGACATCAAGAAATGGGCTACAACTAGTTCAAGCCACTTCTGAGTCAGAGACATCAGATGCATCTTACCTGGACTACAGTGATAAAGAATTGAACAGTTGCTCAGTGGTCCAATGTCCTGTTTTCAGATAAAAAGTATTTTGTTTTATTTTCAAATCAAGGTCTCAGATTCTGGGGAAAGATTGAAGAGCCACAGAATTTATGTTGGAAGTTGCTTGAAGTCCAATGTAAAGTTTCCCCAGTCAATAATGATTTGGGGGGCTGATGGTGTTGGTCCATTGTGTTTTATCAATTTCAAAATCTACACAGCTGTCTACCAGAAGATTTTAGAGAACTTGATGTTTCCAACTGCTTTACTAAGATGCCAAATGTCCTTTTTTCAGCAGGACTTAGCACCTGCCCAAAACTTACATAACTGGTTAGCTGTAAGTTGTAACATAAAGTAGCAGTCAAAAGTTTGAACACCTTATATTTGCCCACAGTATGCACAAATAGCTCTTACCTTACATGAGGGGTGTTTGGGGTTATTGTCCTGTTGGAAAACAAATGATGGTCCCACTAAATGCAAACTACATGGATGGCATGTCACTGCTAATTCTGTGTAAGCCATGTTGGTTAAGTGTGGCCTCAATTTTGACTAAGTCACCAACAGTGTCACCAGCAAAGCACCCCCACACCATCACACCTCCTCCTCCATGCCGGAACCACACATCTGTTCACCCTCTCGATGTTTAACAAAGACATGGCTGTTGGAACCAAAAATCTCAAATCAAGCAAGTGCCTTATCCTATCCTTGTTATTCTTTCGAAGTAATGTTTTCTTTGCCCCAATTTGACCATGAAGGCCTGACTCACTCACGCATCCTCTGAACAGTGGATGTTGAAATATATGTGCTGCTTAAACTCCAGAAGCATTTATGTGGGCCAAATCTTACCTCTGCTGCAAAGAAGTTGTTCATTTAAGAGTTACCAGTTTTCGAAATCACAAAGGAGCAGTTGCCCCAGATTAGAGCCATTAGGAGATGTAGCACATACGTATCCGGCACATTTGAATATCAGCTGTTTAAAGGAGATCATTGTATATTTTGAATGCCTTCAGCATTGTGTTACAATGTAGAAAGAAATAAAGATCAGGAAAGTTAGAAAAGACCATGAAATTAGGTGTGTTCAAACATTTGCCTCTCTCGCTCTCTCTCTCTCTATATATATATATATAAATAGGCACATACAAAAATATGGCATAAGCAAAAGATAGTTTTAAAAACATTTCTGCATAAAAGAAACTTCTATAAAGAGCAATAAAGAGTAATAAAATAGTCAATATTTGAAGTAAAAAACTCGTTTCTTAAAATCAGGAGTTTTAGATGCAGATTTGTGCAGTTTTATAAGAAAACAGCTGTTAGGTTTTACTGAGCTCGCTGGAAAATATGAGTTCTTCTGGTAACTGTCACACTCGTTCCTTTCTAGTTTAATGCAAATCCCAGGAGCGTACATTAGGTTTTTTTGTTTCCATCTGAAAACTGGTCTGTCTTGTACTATATTATTAATTTTTATTTTTTTATATATGGAAATACTGAATGATTTTGTACAGTCGTGGCCAAGTTTTGAGAATTACATAAGTATTGGAAATTAGAAAAGTTGTTTTTAGAAATTAGAAAAATTAAGTTTTTATAATAGCAATTTGCATATACTCCAGAATGTTATGAAGAGTGATCAGATGAATTGCATAGTCCTTCTTTGCCATGAAAATTAACTTAATCCCAAAAAAACCTTTGCACTGCATTTCATTGCTGTCATTAAAGGACCTGCTGAGATCATTTCATTAATCGTCTTGTTAACTCAGGTGAGAATGTTGACGAGCACAAGGCTGGAGATCATTATGTCAGGCTGATTGGGTTAGAATGGCAGACATGTTAAAAGGAGGGTGATGAAGCCACTTCTTCCAAAAAAAAACACATCAGGGACAGATTGGTCTACTGCAGAAAGTACGGTGAATGGACTGCTGAGGACTGGGCCAAAGTCATATTCTCCAATGAAGCCTCTTTCGATTGTTTGGTGCATCTGGAAAAAGGCTTGTCCGAAAAAGAAAAGGTGAGCGCTACCATCAGTCCTGTGTCATGCCAACAGTAAAGCATCCTGAGACCAATTCATGTGTCGGGTTCCTTCTCATCCAGGGGAGTGGGCTCACTTATAATTTTGCCCAAAAACACAGCCATGAATAAAGAATGGTACCAAAACAATCTCCAACAGCAGCTTCTTTCAACAATACAACAACAGTTTGGTGAAGAAAAATGCGTTTTCCAGCACGATGGAGCACCGTGCCATAAGGCAAAAGTGATAACTAAGTGGTTCGGGGACCAAGAACGGAAATTTTTGGTCCATGGCCTGGAAACTCCCCAGATCTGAATCCCATTGAGAACTTGTGGTCAATCTTCAAGAGGCGGGTGGACAAAAAAAACAAAACACTAATTCTGACTATTTCCAAGAAGTGATTAAGAAAGAATGGGTTGCTATCAGTCAGGATTTGGCCCAGAAGTTGATTGAGAGCATGTCTAGTCGAATTGCAGAGGTCCTGAAAAAGAAGGGCCAACACTGCAAATACTGACTCTTTGCATAAATGTCATATAATTGTTGATAAAAGCCTTTGAAACGTATGAAGTGATTGTGGTTATATTTCAGTACATCACAGAAACAACTGAAACAAAGATCTAAAAGCAGTTTAGCAGCAAACTTTGTGAAACTAATATTTGTGTCATTCTCAAAACTTTTGGCCACAAATGTACATAGGTGACTAAGACACAGTACAGTACTGTGTAATATATATATATATATATATATATATATATATATATATATATGAGAGATTGAGAAATGAGAGTGAGAAATTTCAGAGGGTTATGGATGGGTGGTTGTTAGATTAAAGGTAGAATATGCTAATTGCCAAAAATCATCATTAATATACTGATCAGCTATAACATTAATCATATATATATATATATATATATATATATATATATATATATATATATATGTTATTCAATTCATCTGGTGGTGGCATTAATGTTATAGCTAATCAGTGTATCATTACCCTGACCCATTACCAAATACCAAATCCCAAAAAATTTTGCCAATTACAAACATTTCTACCTTTAATCTAACAACCGCTCATCCATGACCCTTTAAAATCTGTACACTCTGGAGCCATCAATATCCTTAAATTGTCAGACCCGAGTCCAGCCTTTGACACTATTAGGACTGCAAACTCTAGGCTCTCTCCGTACTGAACAACAGTGACCATTGCTCCAGTGTTTCATAATCCTCCTCCAGGTTATTTATAATGTATACTCCGCTTGGTCAATCTATATGACATTTGACACACCAATCACCCACACACACTTCTCTAAATAAGTAAATCCAAAAGATCATTCTATGATTTACATTTGATACAACACAACTTTCTCATTTACAAGATATATTTCATCTTATAAATAAAATTATTAAAATATTTTATTCCTAAATAATAAAACACCAACTTCACATGCACAAGAAGTTCCTTTCAAACTCTGCCATGTAAGTGGTATAATGATTTAATAACACTTTAGCTATTCCAATAAATAGCTACTTTAAACAACACCAAAAGTAAACGGAATAAACTTGATCACTGAAAGATTTCAACAGAGAGGATCCTGACAGAAAGAGAACAATTTTCATGCTTTTACTAAATAATAGAAAATATTTTATTGACATTTTAAAAGACATCTTGTTTTCGCTTTTACCATAATGACAGAACCCACAGCTCATAATCTTGCAGGAAATTTAGGAGACAAGGAAAAATAAAAATCAACCATGATTTACACACACAGCAATCTCCACATTTCAGACTGTTATTCCTTCCCTTGGTCTTTTTTTTCTTCATTTTTTGTGGAGTCTCTTTCTTTTTCCACCCAAGCTACATACAAGAACAGAGAGGAAGCAGTGCTTAATGTCTTCGTCATAAACACAAGCTATACATTATATATACAGGTGTACGTGTTTGCGTGTTGGATAATATTCACACAAGATGCCGAAAATACGTTAGATGAAAATAAAAAAAATGATAAAATAGAAAATAACTTATGCTATTGCATAAAATCAAGGGATGACAAACAGGACAACCTGTGCACAAATCACATTTTAAGGAAAATATGTGATTTAAAATGATTTATTTGATATGTCTTTGTATAAAACGGCTACTTTTGCAACACCAAATATAAAAAAAAAACAAAAAAAACAAGAAAGCCTTAAGATAATATGAGCAGTATGTCAGACATGACACTAAATCTTATAAAATTCCCTGACTTGAAAATATTGCAGGATAAACAAAATGATACATCACTAGCAAAACAATTAATTGCACATAAACGAAACACGAACACTAAAGAAAATGTAAGATACATCTCCAAGTCCCTTATATACACAGGCGTCATGGCCCATATACGGGTGAGTGCTTGATTATGTACGCCATTTGTTTATGCATGTAATATGTAAACCTTTTCTCTATTGCATTCGCACACTTCCTGATCATGAGCTCTGTAACATTTGCAACATCAGGATGAGAATTTGTCCCATTGGCGAATTACAATACGTTTTTTTTGGCTGACAACCATCATCTGTAAAGATATTTACAAATGACCGGTTAGGATTGGCGTCATGTGGTAAATTGTTTGCGTGCAACACTTTCCTTCAATTGTGCCCTTCCGTGTGTTCCGTGGAAACTCTGTATTAATGTTGCATGCAGTAAAAATATGCATATTCTTATGTGTTTATGAAGAAGCAAAAAGTGCAATCTGTTTTGCTACAGACTGATGATGGGCAACAACCCTGTGATCGCATACTTACTCATTACGCGTGTGTGTGTGTGTGGATGGCTATAGCTCTTTACTTTAGAGATGCCATTGTTTATTTATCTGCATTTTATCAGTTAGTGCTTTCAGCTTTAAAAAGTAATCGTATATGCGTGTGTTTCTACACATTTTTTCACCATTTATAAATACGTCGAGGGAATTGATGAAAGTGCATGTTTCTGTCAGTGGGTTGCCATGTTTAGGATCGAACCTATGCTTTTCTGCATCACGTCCCTGCACCCAGCTGTGGGGGTTCTCTTTCTACATTTTAACTGGAAGTGTTTGAGTACGTCTTTTCTACATGTTGTATGCAACATATATGGGGTCGAGCTGGTCTGCGAGAAAGCCATCTCTTAGGTGCATGCGCTGCTTCTCTCCACGCGAGTTGATGGGAATGACGCCGGTATCCACGACAACCACCACGCCCACGATGAGGTAATGCTCCTCTAGAACTACATTGGTTACCATGGGAACCAGGTCCAGGGCCTCCTGTTCTGAACCGTCCAGCTCAACCACCACAACCAAGAGCTTAGTCCAGGTGAACACAGCGCTGACACATGATCAGAGAGATCAGGATTAAAAAACAGGCACACACACCTTTCATACACATGTGCACAAATACAGCAGGAGAGTTGAATCCGTGTATTATTCGTGTATTTGTTTTTTGATATTAAAAAAAACAAGAAAACTCCTTTTTTTTTTTTTTTTCAATATTCATTTCCAGAACAAAAAAAACAACAAAAAAGAATAACAGCTTATTTTCCGATTTCTGGATTTGTGCTCAAATCAAAAATAAAAATAAATGGATAATATTTGCTCACTTTCCATTTTTTGGCAATGCCAATTTATTTCATTTTAACTGAAGAGTATAAATGCTATCTAAGGAAGTCAAACTTGCAGCTTTTTGATGAATTAAACCGGCGTTTTTCCTGAAGCAGAGTTAAAAAGCCACAGGCAGGGCGTCTAGGATATTTAGCGTTAACAGCAACGGACAACAAGCTTCTGTGGGCAGAACACAAGCATACTGTAGCAATTTCACTTTCTACAAAACAATAATCTTAAATAAATAAATAACTAAAAACAAACAATTCCCCCTACTCTGCAAGTAGGCTAAAAGTTATTATATTAATTTACATGTAAAAAAAATAAATAGCTAAATAGATCAGGTTTAATGTGTGTGTGTGTCCCCATGGATCAATGTGTTGGCACCCCATCCACTGTCGTCATCCTCCTAATGCCCCGGGCTCTGGGTTTGTCACTGCCGAAAGTGGTGCCAAAAATAAGCATTATGTTGTGGATTAAACATCTCTTGCTCTTTTGCTAAGTTTAATTTATTAACCTGGTAAACTTAAAGTAGAATATTCAAGCTCTTATTATTAAGCTCTCTAGAAAAAAACTAATAGGTTACATTATATTTGGTGCATGGAGTACCTTACTTTGAACTGATATGAGTGTCATTTTAAATCAGGTTAATAATAATAATAATAATAATTCTAAATATATTATTTTTGTAGTACTTTATAGTACTTTTAAATCTCTTTAAACTTAATCGATTGTCATTTATAAAAAACTATTTTAAAAAGTTTAGCCTGTACATATATTCATAAATGCAGTAAATTTGTGTGTTCTTGTTTTTCGTATACGTGTAAGTGAAATTTCTATGCTTGTGGTGAGCTCACAGAAGCTCGGGTTTTCACTTTCGGTTCTGTTAAAGGTAAATGTCTAAAAGTCCTGTCTGCTGTCTGCTTCAGGAAGAGCTGTGGTTTAACCGTAATTCATAAAAGTTACACGTTTGACTTCCTTAAATAGCATTCATGCTCTTCAGGGAAAATTAAACGAAATAATAATGACAGTTATTCAGCAGACATAAAAACAGGTTACGTTACTAAAGTCTAAATAAAAAATAAAAAAAAAAACGAAAATGCGTTTTTTTTAATACAAAATCAGAAATTGGAAAACAAGTATTTTTTATTTCAAATATTCAAAACAAATGTTTTTTTACATTTTTGATATATGGTTATATATTGAAAAAAACATCTAAATGACACAAGGATTGAGATAAAATGTTTGTTTCTGCACTGTGCTTTCATGTTTAAAGGTTAAATACACACGCATTAGTGAATAGTGTTGGAGTATTAAGAGTTTATCTATAATGTGCATTTGTGTGTGATTATTAGTGTGTGCTTCCTAGTGTGTGTATACGCATGCATGTACTCACCATTCTGTAATGCTCTTATGGGTTCGAATAATAGAAGTCTCGATGTCAATGGGGTGATACTGCATCCCTCTCAGCTCCATCGCCTCATCCAACGCTCCCACCACATACAGAGCATCGTGCCTCTCTACAAGAACACACTGTTATACTGTATGTACGCACACACACACACGCTGCCAGACAAATGTGCATTAAACCAATTGGTGTTTAATAGGGGATACATTTTGCTTTAGGTCTAAAATGTAAGTTAGTAAGTATTGAAAAAAATTTAAAAGAAAATCTGAATCGGCCAATATTTTAATTTGGAAAGCAGCACTTGATTAAAGGCCAAAAGAGACGTAATACAGTTGGTTTTAGAATTATTGACCAACTTAGTATACAGCTTTTAAAAGGCTTGGGGAAATCTGTAGGTTTTGTATAATTAATAATTTAGGTAAATGTTTAAGAAAATCATAAAAGTATCAAATATAAAATACTCTCCAGATCCTCTAGGATCCAAAGTCCTTTTTTTGTTTTGAATGATAAAAATAAACAGAAATACGTTTTCCTATTAAAAGCATGGAGGATAAAAATTTTGCACTCAACTATAGTAGGATATAGGTAAGGATATATCTCAACACAATACACTCACCCCCACTGGCGTCGGTGAGCTCTGTCCTGCGGAGGAATCCGAGGTAGCCGGTTCTAGCCCATACAGTCTGTGTGTCTCCAAAACTGAGTCTGGAACTGAAATGATCCAAGCGAACATTCTCTTCTCCGAATACTGAGAAATACCCACTAGCATTCTGACTGCTGTGTACCCATATCTGCAATACACACGCACACGATACAGTTTTCATAGATCAACATAAACACTTGTACACCTATATTTACTGGTTCCCAATATTAAAACAATCAGATCTTTCATTTTGCAAGACGGCCAGTGATTGGGCTTACCTCTCCTAAATGAGAATCTCCGATTGGCCCTTTGGTCTCTGGATTGGCGATGATGATGCGGACACCAGGTAAGATCTGCATATTTAAGGAAAAAACATTTAGCATTTATTTATCAAATAAAATTACCCTGAAAAAATACTAATTATTGTTATATAATTGTTAAACAGGTTGCGTATTCGATTCCTCACCTTGCCTGACTCCATGAGCGGCAAACTATGTGGAGACCCCTTTTCCACCAAGCGTACTCTATATCATACACATAATAGTGTTAATTAAAATACAATGTACTTGAGATCAGAAAAAGAATCGGCGTCTATCTTCAGGAGGCTGTATGTAAACTGCCCATATGGATGTGCTACCTGTCATGTCTGAGTGCTCTCATGTCCACATAGACAGTGGTGGGGTCTGGTCCTGAGGTCCCCTACATGAACAAACACACAAACCTTTTTTGCAACTTTTCACAATTTCTTACCTCAGTATATGAATTAAAAGCATGTTCTTGCTCGAACATCAGTATAAATTGCTGAACTGTGTAACCAGGTTAAGTCCATATGCTACCATTTGAATGAAGTATCAAAACTTTTAATATTCAGCAAATACTGCACAAACACAACATTCATTAGAAATGCATTACACAGCCAAATTTATGCGGACACCTGATCAGCATACCCGTGTGTGCCATTTAAATATACAACACTGTGCAAAAGTCTTAGGCACCATATTATATGCTGTACCAATTTTGTTATATATGTTTATTATGTCTGCATAATTACGTACAAAATCATTCAGTATTTCTATATATAACCTAAAAATTAATAAATAAATAACATAACAGAAGAATATATTCATGGCTGTAAAACTGCACAAATCTGTTTCGAAAAGTCCTGATTTTAAGCAATGAGTTTTCACTTAAAATGATGACTTTATTTTATTACTCTTTATTGCCTTTATAGAAGTTTCTTTTATGCAGAAATGTTTTCAAAAGCATCTTTTGCTTATGCTATATTTTTGTATGTGCCCAAGATTTTTTGCACAGTACTATAAGAAAACAGTTTACTGAGCCTAACTGGAGAATATTCTGGAGTTCTTCTGGTAACTTTGTCGCACTCGCTCCTTTCTATTTTTATGCAAATCCCAGGAGCGTACATTAGGTTTTTTGTTTCCATTAGAAAACTGGTCTGTCTTGTACTATATTTTTTTCTTTACAGCCATGATTATATATTATGTTTAACAAACATATAAACATTTGTTTATATGTTTCTCCTATACAGGTAGTCCCTGACTTACAAACGAGTTCCGTTCCTGGGAGCATGTCCGTAAGTCGAATTTGTTCTCAAGTCTGACAAAGTGAGTCTTATACGCCTTTCACACGAAAACACAGTGTAAACGCATACCAATCCACTTGACTAAATCGCTGTCCCATTTCTCCATGAAAACTCTAACAGCGCCTTAGGGAATAAATCTCACACAAGTGACATGTAAGCGCCATCTCTGCCCCTTTAAATTGCGAGGGGAATCCCGGACACTATTTTGTCTTAGAGCCGTTTTCCACCGTATTGGACTGTGAACTCTGTTTTTTTGAGGATTTTTTAAAATTTGGATTATTCACCATCAGGACAGATTTACAGGACAGCTATTTTATATCATTATGCTTTCGGACTGATTTATTAAAACTAACGAGAACGACTAATTTCTCCCGGACCCCCATTCGCAAACAATATAACCGGATTTTAGACATTTTATATATTCACACTCATACACTTAAGTATACATTTATACTTACACACTGAAAATATTGTATATAATTGTAAATATTGATTTTTGGTGCACTGCAGTGTCTATACACATGAGCTACTTGATTTTTTTCGCGTCTATGTATGTTCGTAGAACCACGTCGGGGACTACCTGTAATTGCAATTCTACATTCCGGTGAACAAAATTGTAAAACTGCATCATACAAAGACATTCTATACAACTGTGCTATCAGCTTCGTGGCAGTTGGAGAAAGACACATATACAGGTGTGATTGTCGTGTGTCCAACATCATTTTTTTTTTTTTTTTTGTATTTCACACAAGGATTCAGCAAGATTACCTATTTATTTGATTTTATACAGACATTTGTTTTTACATGCAAACAATTTTATTACTTTTTGATAAATTGTGATAAAATTGTTTTACTAATTTGTGTGTAAGGCTGTTGCATTAGATTTTGATACGTAATGAAGTGAAAACAGTCCACTTGTGTGTACTGATCAGGATGTAACTGACCTGCAGACACACAGCAAGATTCACCCTGCAGCCGAAGGATGTACTGACAGCACGAGGGTGAAGCCCAACATCTTTAAAAAGCTTGGAGAAGGACTGAGTTAGAGAGATGCGAGGCCTCTCCTCTGCCACGACAACACATGTGCGGACACGGGACAGATCCAGTCCACGGGCCTGAGAGGTACATTAATACACAGGAAGAGGAAAACTTAGAAGAGAAACATTAGAGATATATGATAAAAATGTAGGGACTGTAATTAGAATTTGCGTTTATACAGGATGTTTGATATTCAATTGTAAGGTCCATGGAAGCATTGCATACACACTAGTTTTCTGAAAGGGAATACATTTGACTGCGTGTGCCTCTGTGTGCGTTATGTATACACACACCTTGAGTGAGTTAGTGAGCGTGCCGAGGGTCTTGGTACAGAGCTCCATGACTGAGTAGGAACAGAAAGTGTCTCTCACTTTAAACTGGCTGACGGAGAGCAACCACAGCGCCGGGTTTACTTCTAACTCTGCTGGAGGGATTAGTATGGACTGGTGCCCTGCATACACACTGCACACAGATTACGCACATTATGTTAATTAAACGTAATATAAACAGCAAAATAAAATAATGGCCCTATCCAGGATCAGTTTTATACAAGAACATGGAATAAAGCATATAATAATGCTGTAACTGTTGTAGTGAAGAAAAAAAAAAGTATTAAAACACGTCTGTTAAACACATCCAGCCTGAACAGCACTTTAGCTGACCCCTGTTACTCTAATATCTGATCATCAATAAGACAATCTGGTTCATACAGTGACAGATTTGCAACAGGACAAAAATATTTTACTCTACTTAACCCTTCTCTTCTGCCAGTATTTATCTGGATAAGGGAAGATTGTCTTTTGGGACTTGATCCCTAATATATGAAGTGTTTTGTACCTGCAGAGGCACCAGATGACGAAGCCTAGACCACAGTAGGGATCCAAACACACAGCTACTTCACGGGACGGATACAGCTCACACTGCAACTTTATAGAGCGACATAAAGCACTTGTAGCACTGTGAGACATCTGTAGGGTGAAGAGACCGAGAAAAAGATGAGATAAAGACAGAGCGATCACCACCACCATGATTAAATAAGCTAAAAATAAACTATATGGGTAATTATTTAAAATACATTATTAAATAAAATATTTGGATCAACTTTGTTGGATTTAAAATGTACCAATAAGGGTCAGAAGCTAATAAAATCTTTATAACAAAAGACTTTGTTATTCTAATCGGTCATCAAGGTTTGTAAAAAATACAATAATTATAATTTAATTCATTAGAAATCCATTTCATGTTGTAATGTCTGAATTATGTGAGCTACAGAAATCATACAGTCACTCAGTTTTTATTCAGTTACTGTGTGTCAAATTAAAAAAGTGACTAGACCTTTTACTTTGGGATAGATAAGAGTCTTGAACTTTCTCAGGATGGTTGAAGATCATTTTGATCCATACAGAGGAAGATCAAGACCTCATCACAAGTCAAGACCTCATCACACCAAAAAAGCCACACTTAAGGACTCCCGTTACTCTCTCCCTAATGACCCTCTATTGTCTTCCTTACATCTCTCCCTCCTACTCTCACCACCTCTATTGTTCATGTAATGAGCCCTTCCAGACAGAAGAGGAACCTTTGACCTTAAAAATGTAATTTAATTATTTCTTTTAAAAAAAAAAAAAAAAAAAAAAAAGGAAATTATACCCTATTTTCATAATAGTGAAATCCACTTATAATATCCATCTGAATTGTGGGAGCAAACATTCCATATCGGAGGTAAAGAATTAACATTAATATCATTCACTTGCACTGGCAGTGGATATTGCCCTGCACCTACGTACAAGGTGCTAACCTCGACAACCCAGTTGTTTGCTCACATTAGCCTAGCTTCCCTTACTAGCTTGCTATTAATTTGGTTGAAGATTTGGTTTTTTTTGGATTCTGATTTTCTCCAGATTGTGGTAACTTCCACATGCTTCCCCCTGTCTCTTTGTTCCTTCGAGTTCCTCCTTATATGGCAATACGTCGTATGGATCATCGCCAGATGTCTGTACAACTTCCCCCTCTTTGTGTCCCAAGATTTCTATAAAACACGTGAATGTCTCATGCTCGGATGTACGTGACACATACTTTGTATTCACCCAGGAAATGACATAGCTCTGGATTCTGTTAATAAACTAGAAAAAACTCACACACACTATTTTGTGTGTGTGTGTGTGTGTGTGTCTGCCACTTGACAAGTGACTAGCCAGCGTGTCAAAGCACAACGGACGGATCGAATTATTATAATAAATTATTGATTGTTAAAATGTTTAACTAATGGTTAAGAAATATTTTCAAAATGTGACCTCTAGTTGGAAGTCAAGAGCCAGTTTTATAATCCGAATCTCCATCTTCTCCGGGTGAGGTGAGGTGTGGTGTGCTTTGCATGAGAGCAGACCTCTTCCTGTACGCTTCGCTTCCCGCTTTCTATATTCATGGTGCAGCTCATCTTTACTTTCACTCTCTAGTCAGGTTCAGGTAAAGTAAAAAAGTCTAACAGACCCGAGTGCATGAAGAGAAACAAGTGTGTACTGAGGGCTGCAGGCAGCCTTTATCTGTAAATGTGAGCTTTTATTCATTGCTAGAGTCATGACCAATAATTGAAAGTGTTTCATGAGTGTACTCTTAGCCGGACACCTTTTAACCAATGGAAAAATCATTTAAGAGTCCCATCTATACTGCTCAATCCTGTATTCAGTGTCGCATGTGGACTGAACACAGAGGTGGGAATCAAACCCGGACCCTGGAGGTGCAAGGCAACAATGCTAACCACTAAGCAACCTTGCCGCCAACATCACTAAAGAGTGTGAAGGCATAAACCGAACGAAACCAAACCAATCAAATCAAATCAACAAGCATCAATTTTACTCTGATTCAGACTCTGCAAATGTCTTCACTACATCCTAGATATTACCGTTGATCTCAGTGACACTGCTATAACCAAATACATCGGTTGACTCACAATATTGCTTTATTAGCACTGATGCGCCTTCATGCCTCATAATTTGTTGCATGATGCTAAAACAAGAGGATGAAACTATAAACAAGCGATGATGCATGAAATCAGCTACACACTTTAGTAAATCCATCCTGTCTGTTCTTTGACTTTATAGTTATTTACGCGCCTTCATTTTAGCATGTTTTGCGACTGTGTGAGAAGGTGTGAACTTTTACATGAGAGAGAGAAAGAGAAGAGGGGGTAGAGAGAGTTTGTAGATAAAGAGAGTATGTGTCTGTGTACCTTTACTCCAGCAAGCATGCCAGTGGTGGACACACTGAAGTCCAAGTAGGCCAAAGACTCTGGATCACATGGCTTATACAGCAGATGAGACCGTCTCTTTGGCAGATCGTCTTAAGTCACACACACGCACAATTTTTTATATATTAAAAAGAAAAGTTCTCACTAATCCATTTGCTTTAATTCTTTTTCTCAAACAACCCTTACCTGTGTCGAGGACGGGAGGCCATGATCGGAGGTCCACCACAGCTGATGCCTCTTTAGACTTCAGAAGTTTACTGATTGTCTGTGTGGTCATAACACACCCCGAGCGACTCACCTATACACACACACACTTATAATTAAATGCCAGTACACTGAAACTGTGTGAAAACATGACAACAGTGTTGCTCCGATCAACTGGGCGTCGATCAAACTCGGCCGCTAATCACTTCATTTTTACAGATCGGTTGTCTCATAACTGACGGATCACAAACTAATATTGTGTTGATGCAAAAATACATGAGTTTACAGCCACTTTAACATGCCGCCTCCAGTCAGGGAATATCATCAAGTGTCTTAAAAAGCCATCAAATTTGCAATATGCAAAGTTTTTTTTAAACCAGGTGGGGGAATGTCTGCCAAGAGCCGTCACACAACAACCCTAACATGGCCATGAGATTTTTACACACTAGAAACCTCACTCTTCTTCATATTTTATTATTATTATTATTATCATTTTTACATATTTGGGGTCCAAAGACAGCACCACTGTTCATGTTTACCTTTACATTGCTCACTGATGTATGCTGGACATTTTGAATCACCCTGCCAGCCCAATTATTTATTTATTTATTTTATTTTCTTCTTTTTTCTTTCTTTCCTAAGGGTACATGTACAATTGTTTAATAATGCAATAATGCTAGTTTTAATAGCTTTTTTTTTTTTTTTAATTAGGTACTGTGTAAAACGTGCAACTCCGTTGGCTGTTTTTAAAATGTAAAATTATATACATGTATATCAAATTTTCCTATAAGAAATAATGAAAACTCAATTATTCGTTCCACAGCCCCAAAACATATATACATAAAAACAATTAATACAAAATAGAAAGTAACAATAAAAAAAAATTAACCTGCACATTACCTTAAAAAAAAAGTAAAAATAAATCCCGTCTATTAGTTTATCTGTTTGTGCACACAGGCGCTGTGTGTGTGTGTGTGTGTGTGTGTGTGTGTGTGTGTGAAGCTAAAGTAAGGAAGGTTTTCTGTATATAAAATATTGTCAACCATAAACACTCAAAGAGCCACTAGGACCCGTTACCCACAGAAAAGAAAACAAACAATCAATTAAAATAAAGATAATACTGTATATATTGTTGTTGTTTTTTTACCTTTATGCCATTAATAAAAAACGTTTTGTGTAGCATTGTTGCATTTATGAAATCTAACTGCTACAGAGAAAACAAAATTTTATTTCTCATGCAACAAAAACATGTTGTACTCCAAAAAAAAAGACACTGGGTTAAAGATTACTTTCAAATAAAATGCTCAATGGCTATTTGAGTCGTCCTCGTATTTATATTCAAATTTGGAATTACATAAAATAAAAATAATAAGGAACTAAAATAAAATAATTTCAAATTAGGTACAGTACTTCTTATTTATTTCCCAAAGCCACAGAGAGACGCAGCAGGGAGATGAAAGAGCCACATGTGTCTCCGCAGCTGCAGGTTGCCGACCCTTGAACTAGATGATACAAGGAACAGGCTGTGTCTTAAAAATGCTAAAATTCTCATATTAAAAGAAACGCCTGCCCTCACTGCTTACTAATGAGTAGCCATGATTGGCTCGCCAAAGCTTTGGTGCAGAGTTTTGATCAGTCAGTCATTGACAGAGCTCTGTTCCATGTGCTGTACGTCATTAATGAGTGAGTATACAGTAGTATTGGATTTTAGTTGAGCATTTCAGCGTAATCGAGAGCTACTTGACACTAGTTATGGGAATCGAAATGTTTTGCTCATAGACGATTTTATTGGTTTCAGTTTTAATATAATCTACTTGGATTAATAACTAAATGTTAAATATGTTGCCTACTTATAAATAAGAGCTTTACATTTTATACTTTCTCAGATTTGTATAATATTTGTGCACTGCTGTGTAGAGTGATTACCTTATACTGCTATAAGTCGCAAATAAATCTATACATCTAATAAAACTGCAAAGTTGGCATGTCTGTACAGTGAAAATATTTGCAAAAAAATTATTTTGGGGATGTAAGATGAGTAATAGAACACATCAAGACGATTTGGGATTTTTTTTGTCTGTTTGTGCATTTATCACAAAACCTAATGATTGAATTTTAAGGTGTATTTGGCAGAGCTTAAGGCAACGTATAGGCTTTGTTTCATCGCTATCGGCTCACGGAAAGGGAATATATGCTTATTTAAATGGAAAACACCTTTACACTGTGCATGTGTACAAATCAGTAAGCCACTGAAATCTACTTAAATAAGACCTCACGCCATCATTCTGCGCACTTCATGGTAAAACGTACAAATTTTAGTACTTTCTTAAAACCTGATTAAGACTGAGCGATTAAGTTAAACATCTAGTAAAAAAACTACACAATAAATAGAACACAGGCAGAACCTGATAACTCAATGTTTTGTTTTTTACACAGAAAATACAGATATCAGCCATAGCATTAATACACACGCTTAAAACTGTGTAGCAGATCCTTTAAATTTCCTTACTTTTAACACATCAACACTATTTACTTGCTGCCAGCCCTTGACCAGTGTCAATGTAAGAACTAATGCAGTTTCATTGTTATGGTGATCTAAACTTATTATACCACTTAGAGAAGGGGTATTCCACAAAATAAACTACAGAGACCATTCATCCATAAATCATTAATGAGTTTTATACATGCAAATAAGACAGTACCAATTACAGTGGAACCTTGGATTGTGAGTAACTTGGTCTGCAAGCGGTTTGCAAGATGAGGAAATTATCAGTATCTGCAAACTATCAGTATGGATTTCCTGTTCCAGGGTATAGGTGTGTGTTTGCGTATTTACCTCTACAATCATTTTGACAGTTGGCAGAGTGGTAGAGATGTTTTGGGGATGAGGTGGCCTGACTGTGATGGGGATACAGCCAGCATACAAACACCCGTAGAAGGCAGCAATCAGATCTAAACCTGTGACACACATGCATACGTAGGCATGGGATTTACAATAGAAATAAACAAAATGTATTGGTCATTTTAAAATATTTAAAAGATCTTTTCTACTGAAGCATGAGCTTAGATCACAAAACAAATACGCAATTTCCCCTTAAAGCCTGATTTATGTTTCTCCTTCAAGTCCACACCGTAGGTCTTGTGTAGGTACTGCCTAGCTGCATACCCTATGCCGTAACCTACACTGTAGCCTGACGTGCACCTGATTCACATTTCCAGCTTCTTTCACGCTTTCCTATTTTTTTATTTGGGTTGAAAGTCGTACTGATCATCTCTTCTCCAACGTCTTCTCTGTTTAAGTAACTTCCATTAAAGTAACTGTTGAACAACATCTATTAGTCAAATCCAACAAGATCTGCTCAGTTTCATTTGTCATTGAAGAGACTCCACCACCAACTACTGGTTTTGCATTAGAATTCCAGAGCGAGAGCGACACACCAAGGCACAACGCATAGGTTACTCAAGTAGGCCCCTCTTAGACTTAACACAGAAGCAGAATTATGGCTTAATTCAGACTGTCTTCGTCAATGGAAAAAAATGGAAGAGTAGAAGAAACCAGAAATGTCACAGCTGTGATGATTGGCATCGAACCAGAAATCAGGCTTTAAGTGGAACATTTTGCACAAACTTGAGGAGATCTTGCTGGCTAGAGTACACAGGGTCCTTATTTCACTATCATGATAATGTTTACACTTTATACACTTCCATGTTTGACTAACAAGTAAAGAAAAAAGAAACAAACAAAAAAAAAACCCTATAATTCAATAAATATGAAGTTACCTGGTGGGTACACTAATGCTACGTGATCGCCCTCGCGCAGCTGCCCTCTCTCAAACAGCAGTGCAGCAATCTTCTCTGCTCTTTTATGGAGCTGCACACATGTTAGAGAATTTCCAACTGCCCCCTACAACACACACACACACACACACACACACACACACACACAGTGTGTGTTAAAATAAAGTTGGGGAAGTGATGGAGTGTCTATTTGGTACATGTTTATAATAGTTAAAGTAAAGAAACACAAATCAGTGTTTACTGTGCAAGCTGTGTGTGTGTGTGTGTGTGTGTGTGTGTGTGTGTGTGTTACCCTTGAGTTAATAAGTGTGTAAAGTATGTGGTCAGGTGTAGTTTGAGCTCTCCACTGCAACACCTCAGGCAGGAAAAGGAACTGGATCACACGAAACAGGAAACAAAAGATGAGGCTCATATCCAGGTTTAATTCCAAATACAAGTCATTTACATTACTGTATATTAACTACACAGCCTGAATTATCTGTAACAATGAACTAAATATCATTTATACATGCAATACTGTTCAAGAGCCTTGTGCAGATTTAAAGAAAAAAAAGAACTTTAAAGAATAAGAAACTTAAAAGTTTCTCGAATATCAAATGATTAACTACAAAGCAGTAAATATAAACAAATAGAAAATGTAACAAAAACTTACATTTAAAAAAAACCCAAAAAACTGTCTAATCTAACTTTAAAGCATGTGCGACTCACGCCACATCTTTCATTAATTATCCCCTAATAGTGAAGACGTGCAGGCGTACAGACCTGATCATTGTCCTCCTGACTGAGGTCTCGCCCGCTGGCCTGCGCCATGCGCTTTCCCGCTACCAGGTTCCCCACCATTACAGAGGCAGGACCAACCTCTGCAGCTCACACACAGACACACACACACACACACAATTATAATCATTTCCCAGTCATGTGCCAGGTTTAACTGACAATGTGATGATGTTACTTCAGGAGACCATCAATCATCTGCCCATATTATAATTATTATATGACGAATTATAATAATATGACACGACATACTGTATAATTTAGAAAATTGCTAAATAAAATATCAAAATCTTTTTAGAATGAACTGTGCAGACCTGCTTAAAATTACAGGGGTCCAAAAACAATGACACTGACACACTGTCCGCAGAAAGGTACTACAATAATAATTTTAATACATGATAGATAGTCATGCTGTGATAAGCAGAGCAAGCACAGGGCTGGAGGCTTGAGAAAGTTCTTTTTGATTGGCTGTTTCAGATAAGATGTCATACAGCAATGCACACACACACACATGCACGCATTGAACATAGACTATGCTTAAGCATCCACCCAGGGATGGGAAGCTCATATTCAATAGTAATTAATATAGTTATTGTAAATATACACCTAAGACACAGAAATTACTCAACTTGCACTTTGCTGCATATTTGGATGTTCTTTACATATTAAATCAAACCCGTCATACACTGCCGTCAATAAAGTGTTAATTGTATCGTATGGAAATGATAGTGTTGTTAACGCTATATCGTGCATTCATTTATTCATATAGAGAAAAAAAAAACATATCGTCCCAGCCCTAATAAAACACACAGTATAAGCACAGACACACTAAAATGTTTACCGGGTTGTTTCTGTCGGGGTTTGGGCAGATTGGTGACGCAAGAATGAGGGCACATGAGGATGTTGCAGGGGTGCAGGGCTCCTTCCTGGAACAGCTGTTTTGTCTCAGAGAGGTGGATTCCCCCGAGAGGAGTTTTGGGCAAAGTGTTAGACGGAACCAGCGCCAGGCAATACACACCAACCTGATGGATACTATCTATAGCCTACATACACACACACACACACACACAAGTTTACATATCAAGTTTATTAAGACATAAGTTTAATTCTATAGTGTGGAAAAGTTTTGTGCGAAAACAGGTTTTTTATCTGATGCAATATGATCATCTATTAAAATAATAAGTGTAATAAAAGTGTGTACCTGCAGTACTCGGCTCATCCACTGGAAGCTCTCCTCTTCAGTAGAGTCTGGTCTCTGCTCTGCCACCACCACGATCCTCTCATCATGAAGCACAGTGATGGAGAACACAGCTATCCTGCACGCACACACACACACACACACACACACACACACACACATTACAATACCAAGGTTAAAAAACTGAGGATGACAGTTTATTATTAACGCAGTGGGACATTTCTCTCTCTCACACACACACACACACACACACACACACACACACATACATATACAGAGTGAGGGAGAGAGAGAGAGAAAGAGAGAGAGACACACACACACAAACACAGAAAGAGACACACGAAGACACAGACATACAGACACAGAGACACACAGAGAGACACACAGAGAGACACACAGAGAGACACACACCTTCCTCTGTACACAAACTTCATGGGTTCGACTGCAAGTGCAGTAGCAACGATGTCATCGCTGTTATGTCTCCTGCCCCCGACTTGCATTAATCCGTCCAACTTTCCGGCAACAAAGACGGCTCCGCCTGGGCCTACAAATCCCAACAGCCCTGATCGTACGAACACACAGTCACTCACTAACACACCGCTGCTGGTCACAGGACACACCTTCAACAGAGAGAGGGGGAGAGAGGGAGAGACTTCAGCACATTGTTGTTTAAATGTTAAGGTATTAAGTATCATGTTGCATTATTGAGGAACAACATACAGTACTCAAGGCTCAAGAGGCTGTTACAAAGTTACACATTTATTATTTTTTTCTTTTCAAATTTTTATTAAAATGTAAATAAATAACTATAACAGTTTTTTTCCTTCCTTTGCTAAATGTAATCAGAAACAGGTCTGACATTTCATACCTCAAACGTGTTTTTGCTCATGCCTGAGAGACCGTAGTAAGACGTTCCCGTGGCGATGGAGGACACGCAGATCTCTCCAATCTCATCTGTTTTACACAGCTGGGGAATACCTTCCAGCTTCACCACACACATCAGCGCTGAGACGGAGACAACCCAAGATATTATTATTATTATTATTATTAATATCCCCAAATAACCTCAACACAGATTTTTACAAAAACAAAACTCGTTGGTGTTAATTGCGTGTGATTTTGTGATCATTGTGAGCTCCGAGCCCCGTGCTGCCTACCTCCTGGCATGGGCGTGCCAACATCGTGCAGCGTGAGGACAGACAGCTTTTCTCCTGTGTCGATCCGGATAACACCGTGACTCAGTCCCATCATACTGAGGACGCCTCGGCCTACAGGCTTAGAGCTGCCGTCACTCGGTCTGCCGGTGAAACACACGCGCGCACGTGCACACACACACACACACACACACACACACACACACACACACACACACGGTGTGCCTCCAGTCTAAACACAACACAGACACTTTCACACAGCTGCAGTAATGTGTTGGAGAACATGGTTTACCTCCGTACAGCAACGGTAAGAGCCTCTGGGGAGCTGGCACATGGACAGATGACCTCTGACCTCAAACCCAAGCTCTGAAACACGTTCAGGAATGCATCACATGACGAGATTGACCCTGAGAACAAGAGAAAGAGGATGTAGGTAAAAAAACATGCATGTACAGGGACATAGATGCATGTAAAGGACCAATTTACTTAGGGGGATGGACCCTTATTTCAGAATTAACAATCCTCACACACCCCCTCCTTCAGTCGCATACCCCCTCACATACTCCCTCCTTCAGTCGCACGCTCACCCCCTTACACACTTCCTCCTTCAGTCGCACACTCCCTCACACACCCCCTCCTTCAGTCGCACACTCCCTCACACACCCCCTCCTTCAGTCGCACACCCCCTCACACACCCCCTCCTTCAGTCGCACACCCCCTCACACACCCCCTCCTTCAGTCGCGTACCCCCTCCTTCAGTCGCGCACCCCCTCACACACCCCCTCCTTCAGTCGCGTACCCCCTCCTTCAGTCGCGTACCCCCTCACACACCCCCTCCTTCAGTCGCGTACCCCCTCCTTCAGTCGCGTACCCCCTCACACACCCCCTCCTTCAGTCGCGTACCCCCTCCTTCAGTCGCATACCCCCTCACACACACCCTCCTTCAGTCGCGTACCCCCTCCTTCAGTCGCACACCCCCTCACACACCCCCTCCTTCAGTCGCGTACCCCCTCCTTCAGTCGCGTACCCCCTCACACACCCCCTCCTTCAGTCGCGTACCCCCTCCTTCAGTCGCGTACCCCCTTCTTCAGTCGCACACCCCCTCACACACCCCCTTGCACACCCCGTCCTTCAGTCGCACGCTCACCCCCTTACACACTTCCTCCTTCAGTCGCTCACTCCCTTACACACTTCCTCCTTCAGTCGCTCACTCCCTTACACACTTCCTCCTTCAGTCGCTCACTCCCTTACACACTTCCTCCTTCAGTCGCTCACTCCCTTACACACTTCCTCCTTCAGTCGCTCACTCCCTTACACACTTCCTCCTTCAGTCGCTCACTCCCTTATACACTTCCTCCTTCAGTCGCTCACTCCCTTACACACTTCCTCCTTCAGTCGCTCACTCCCTTACACACTTCCTCCTTCAGTCGCTCACTCCCTTACACACTCCCTCCTTCAGTCGCTCACTCCCTCGCACACTCACATGGATTTGCTCCATCAGCAACTAGCAGCATACGAAGAGAGCTCAGATTGACGTCCCCCTGATCTCTGTGTGCTATCAGAGCCCAGTGAAGATCCCTACTCTTCACACACACCACTTTGGCTACATACACACAACAGAGAAAAAAATAAGTATGAAAACAGCAATGACAATATATCCAATATCAGAACATGATATTAATTAACACAATTTTTTCAACCTGTGTGTGTGTGTGTGTGTGTGTGTGTGTGGCCGATGGAGAAGAAAGCATTTGTGTTTTGTACCTTTATACTGACAAACCTTCTGGACCCAGGACAAAGGATTCACCTTCATGAGCGCATACGGGACGCTCACAGTGTGGAGCATGTTGAGGACGCTCTGGAACAGGGACAGCAAGTTAGATTGTCAAAGAGGACAAAAATACACACGATATGACGGATTTAACTGTGTAGTAAAATAATCACCGTTAAAACACCATGCCACAGTCCAACGTCCTTCTTAAAATCCAGCACATTCACAAGAGTCTCACCTGAAACACACACACACACACACATTATTGCTGTTTTTTTGCCCAGATTTCATTTAGTTTTCCTAAACAAACTTAAATGTGTTAAAATCTCTCTCATAAATGTGTGCACATGGTTGTCTTACCTTCACTGTATCCACATGTGTGTGTTAGTGTTTGGCAGTGTGTCAGCATGGCCATTCTCGTCACAGTCACTCCCAGAACACTTCCGTCTTTGCAAGTCTTATACTGATCAAAAAAGAAAAAAGAAAAATCAGAACTGATACGATTTAAAACCGTACAATTCTTTTATATTTAAACCAGAGCTGTGTGAATTACAGGTAGATTGTTGATTCGATAAAATTCTTGAGCATAGTGATTTTCGATTTCACTAAATGACTATAATGTTTATTGTCCAATTTCTTTCGTGCAGCTAAATTTCTTGCAGGCATTAAACTATTCAAAACAAGTAACAGGATCAAATAAACACTGAAATGTTGTTAGTTATCTTGTTAATTGGTTTAATGTCATCTTACAGCAAACCAATAATCTGTGGCACATTCCACCCCAGTAGGTGGCGATATTGCACAAACCATCAATAAACTCAAAATAAGAAGCAGCAATAATCCTTAAAACGTGTTTTTTGTGAGTGTTTTAAAGAAGATGCAGTTTGCAGAACAGTTTGCATCATCTATGAAATATTTTCAAGAATTTGGGGATACTTTAACGGTTTAGAGTAAATTGATTTAATGAATCGCACTGATAACCAAAAGATTGACTGAATTGCATCGTGGATTTAACCGCACAGCTCTAATTCTAACTTGGAAAACGATTAAAACCTCGATATATGCAGTGTCATTGTTGGCGTCTTTAATCAGAGGGTACCACTCCCTGGGAGGCTTCGATAGATGCTTGGACTCCGTCACAACCCACAACAACTTTGGCCAGCCTAATAACAGACGGGCAAAGAACAAGAATGCATACATCATAAACATAAAGGTCTAAATAATAATAAAAAATAATAGCGATAATAATAAGTGTTTGAATAATAGAGTTTACAGGAAACTGGTCTGTTCATGAATAAAGAAAACATTTTGAAAGAAAATATTATGATGTCTGAATCACATTAATCTAACATCTCCAACCTTTGAACTGCACAATGTCACCACTGAGGCTCTTGGGAAGGCCTTTGTGGCACGCATCACTGGTCAGTGCCACGGCAACACCGCAGCTGCCCAATAGGAAACCAATCTGCTGACTGCCAGCATCCTTTGGGAACAAAAATAAATAA
The DNA here is from genome assembly GCF_024256425.1 of Clarias gariepinus. NCBI lineage: Eukaryota > Metazoa > Chordata > Actinopteri > Siluriformes > Clariidae > Clarias > Clarias gariepinus. Next base: position 10,594,015 of record NC_071124.1, on the reverse strand, counting down.
ATAGATTTATGAGGGGAAAAGTACAGAAGACAGAAACTGCATGAATGTTTACAAAAGGAAACCAGATGCAGTGATTAATTTCTCATCCAGATCACATCATAAAGCAATTACATGACAAGAGAATGGATTTTTAATAAAGAAAAAATGTTTTTGAAAGAATTTTAAAGCAGGTTTTACCTTTTTACTAAGTGGAACTTCAATAGGTACTGGGACGACTTCAGCTAACAGACAGCCATAAAACGCCACCAAAAATGCCACGGGGTCGTTATTGGGGTACACTAACGCCACCTAACACATATATATAAATGAAGAAATTAATCATGGTCTTCTTATTCTCCCTTTTTAGCTTTTTTACCAATCAGCTTTAGAATGTCGCTTGATAATATAATAATAATTTTATTTTTTTATTTTATTTTTAATTCTATCCAAGTTAACTTACTCTGTCTCCCGGCCGGACGATGGGTTCTTGCTTGGTTCCAAGTTTGTGGAGGATGTAATAAGCCACCTTCATGCTCCTGGACCACAGCTTACCTACACATACAGAGTCAGTGTGTGAATTTATTCTCAAGGAAATTGACCAATTAACTACTTTTACAGCCACAGAGAGCTGAAGAACAGTCCCCATAAAACCACAAGCTTTCATGCAGTACTGTACTGTGTGCAGTTTCATTTACGACACTTCTTTTACGGGAAAAAACGGTTTGGGTTTGGCCTGACTAAGAAGGTAATATTACGCATGTGATGTGATGGTGAAGTAAACCATAAATTATTTCTTCAGAACCCTTTGTGTACATCTTTAAGAATCTTCCTGCTGACACAAATGTCTTTTTGTGTAAATAAAATGCAGATGTTTCATCATAAAGATAAATAATCCCTAAGTGTTTAGAAAATGCAGGTTGGGCATATGTTTGTGTTCATACCAAATGTAAGTGTGTATGGTTGTTTAGCACCAGCGTGTGTGATGGTCAGACATGGTGCTTTGGGTGCAATGGCCCCCCAACGCTGTAAGGCTGCCTCCAAAGAAGCAGGGCAATTCTTAAGTCTTCCCAGTTCCTCCCCTTGGCATATTTTCGATTCCGCCCCTTCTGGATGTGGTAAAGAAGGATCAGGCTGCCGGACTGCAGGAGAAAAATCAACACTACATTACTACAGTGTTTACAAAACAATAAGACACTAGTAATACTATATGAGAGGCATTCAAGTTGAAGCGGGACTCATGATGAAATTTCTTATGAATAAAGCCGTAAAACCGATCGATTGAAAGTTACAGAAGTTGAGTCTTTTTAAAAAAGGTCATACATCCGTGAATGATGACTCAGGCCAAAGTGACTCGAGGCCCCATGGGCAATTAGCCCACACCATCATGAATACCATTTGGTAAGTTCTCACACCCGCCGTAAAGTCCTGACCTTGTTCCAAGCCATTTTACATGTTTGGGCCATTAAAGGAGTTCTTGGGAGGCCAGCGTTTCACATGTCAAAAAAATATATAGAAAAATGAATCTAATTTTTACTCTAAAAACTGTATTCTGGTATTCTGCACAATGAAAAGTCCTGCTTTGAACGCACCTCGTACATCTGAGAATTTCATATATTCCTATATAAAATAGGAATTATTTACTTAAAAATAGTCCAAATGGTTCTGCCCCAGAAATAGGTCAGTTCAAAGATAGAATTGAAAGCGCCATATTGTCATAACAGTCATGTTCACGATGTTGAGTGAAAGAAAATTTCTGAGCACAACTGTATGTTCAAGCTGCCTGATTTCCTCCAGAAGGCAGAGGCATGGGTATATAGGCAGACACTTCCACACACACACACACACATTACTATGCGTGGCCCCCAACTGACATCATCTGGTGTACATTGTAAAGAATTCGACAACCGTCACATAATCCTGCTTGTTGCTCTGCTTTGGGTCCTTAGAGAAGAATCCCTGGTGACTTTCTCCCTGGGCAGATAAACCGTTCCAAATGGACAGAAAAGATTTGCCTGTGTCTGCAGATCTATTGCACTTCCCAGTTGCCAAAGTATCGAAGTTTCTTCAGGGACTGCTAGACAGCAGGAAGTCTATGTGGAGGCCATGCAGCACATCAAAGCCCCATGGTGGATATCTCCCCAGGGGCTTATCATATCATTACAATCTGTGTGAAAGAGGGGTAGTGCCACCATCTACCATGAGGCCCAGCCTGGGATTTCCCCATTGTGCTGGAGTCCCTTCAGAGCCCTGATAATAAGTCTATGCTGGATTGTGTCCTAAGATGAGGTCTTTAAAAATGTGGGTGAATTGTATGCTTTGGCAATAAGTGTGGGACCTGGGATTTCTGACCATTTATAAAAAAAATTATAAATCAACTGAAGTATAAGGGATCGAGATAATTCATCATCTACATGACTATCCAGGGTTCAAATTAGTCAAAGGAGCAAAACTGTAAAGGTAAGTAATGTGTAAAGTAATTTCTTTAATTTCCATAAAAGAAAGTTAAGCTCTAAACGTAGGTCCTGTAGATGCATTACAGAGCATTATCATTTTTCTAGCAAATGATGTCTGCTAATGTTCTGATTATGAAATCTAGAAGGTAAACTAAGAGGGTTAAATAACAGAGACTACAATAATCCATCTGCAGGTTCTCTGCGACACCAACCTGGACTGTTAACATAACATAACATAACCATCATACACAATTATTTGCTCATTGGGTCCATACCCTCCAACAGTTCCTCAAAGTCATCAATGAAGTACTCCCTCAGTGGACGTCTCTTAGGCTTCTTCAGAGTGTTTACCAGCTGCTGAATCTTAGAGGACACACGACTACTCACAGGCACACCTACACATCAAATTAACACATAGTCAAATTAATATACAAATATTATAATATTAGACATAATATTAGAGCCTGTATACGAATCTCTAAGAAACTGCACGACAAAGTGCTCAGTGTTTGTTTCTTATTCTTCTTCATGTCATTTACATCCATCATCCACTATGACAGAAAACTCTTTTTTGTGACTTTTTGCGTTTGTCCAATCAGCCAATCATACAGCAGATAAACAAGATATGAAATCATGCGAACACATTTCAAGAACTTCAGTAAATGTTCAACAACAACATTTTTTTTTATTCTATGTGGCTAAAAGTTTGATTTTGATTGTTAAATGGGTATTGTTGCCAGATGGGCTAGTCTGAGGTTCGATGAACTGCTGATCTCTTGGTATTTTCATAAACAACAGATGTAGACCTCACACACAATGATGTGAGAAAATTTTTTTTTATTAGACCAATAGTTCTGTTTGTGAACATGACCTGTCGACTGAGGTCAGAGGAAACTGCTCAGGGTAGTTTGAGCTGCTTGAAGGATATACAGTAGGAACTCGTTACTCTTTACAACCATGGTATGCAGAAAAGCAACTCAGCATGCACACATCATCAAACCTTAAATATAATAAATATTATGAAATTGGAGGATCTCATGGGCACAGATGCCTCCAAACTGGAGTTAATATAGACCTCCAGTCAGCTCAGACCAGTCTGGTCACTCTCCTCTGATCTCACTAATGCAGACCCTCTTCACACAGTTATATGTGAAAACATTCTGTAGAAACCTTCTAGGCTGGGGTGTGTGTCTGTGTGTATGTGTGAAAATCCCTAAAGATCAGCAGTTTCTGAAATACTTGAACCAGCCCATCTGGCACTGACAACCATGCCACGGTTAAAGTCACAGACTCACACTGCCCCATTCTGATGTTTGATGTGAACATTAACTGAAGCTCTCCAACTCTTAATCTCTTCATGATTTTATGCCGTGCTGCTCCCACATGATTGGCTTACTGGGAAACTTCATAAATGAGCAGGTGTACAGGGGTTTCTATTATACAGCATGGTTAGATTTAAAAAGCTTCTGAACAATTGGAATTTAATTCCCCTGATTTATTCCTCCTCTATCCCAGTCACCAACAGACCAGAAACTGAAATGAAAGAAAATATAAAGAAAAAAAATGTATCTAAATTACATTTTATTATATAAAAGTAAATATATTTTACAGATGAGGGTGAAATGAAAGAAGCGAAATATTCCACTAGAACCTGATGCTCTGGGGAAAAAAGGCAGAGAGTACACATTTACGACTTGGGATAAACTAATAGTGGTTAAAAGGTTTCAATTTCCTTAGCTATTAAGAATATGATTTCATTGTGAAGGTCTCACATTTCTGATGCACTGCTATTAGTTGACGTGAAATAACAATAACTTATTATTAAATTGAAGTGTGCATACAACTGTTCCTTGGCAGCGTTACAGCACACAAACAAATTCTTCCCTTACTCACCATCTCCCGTCTCCATGAGCTCAGCGTTTCCATATTTGGGCATAGGCTTGGTTGGCAAGGCGACCTGCGGGCGCTCCATGGTAACAAGGGGTGGGTCGGACATGCAGCTTGTGATGTCAGGAGGTGCAGGATGACTATCTGTATACAGGACAAGAAACATCACGACAAACCTGAGACGTATAACACACATGCTGTTATACTTTCTAGACTCTAAAAGGGCTCTAACACAAGCGTGAATAACATTGCTGTTACTGCTCATGCATCATTCAACACAAAAGCACTTACACGGTTTACTTTTACATTTAATGGTTTCGTCAACGTCATTGCTTAAAGATCCCACGCCAAAATGGTTCAACTCAGAATTTATCAAAATCTTCATCAAACAGAGGCCCAGAAATCACATACAGTACATTTGTTAGGTAGCTGTCTGGCTTAGAACACAACATATTTAGAGCCCAAGCACTATGACATCAGCCCTAGGTCATCAGAGTGTGTGAAGGGCCCTCTTGTTATTTTTGCATTCATTATTTAATAGGCACATTGTTAAAATGACTTAACCAACTAGAGCCACAGTACCTGTGTACTACAACCACCTGCATAATATTGTGTAAATCCCCCCTTGTGCCACCACAACAACTGTCTCCGTCTGCGGCATGGGCTCCACAAGACCTCTAAAGTGTGTGCTGTGGTATGTGGCACCAAAAGTTGTGAGGTGGAGCCTTCACAGATTGGATCTTGTTTGTCAGGCACATTCCACGAATGCTCGATCTTCATCATGCTCCTGAAACCATTCCTTAACATTTTTTCTACAGTTTGGCAGGGTGCCTTATCTTGCTGAAAGAGGCCAGTACCCATAGGGAATATCATTCCCATGAAGGCATGCACATGGTCTGCAGCTGTGTTTAGGTAGGTGGTACATGCTGAAGTAACATCCACATGAATGCCAGGACCTACGTTTTTTCAGCAGAACACTGGCCAGGGGATCACACTGCCTTCCCATAATGCATCCTTGTGCCAGCTCTTACCAGGTAACCCAATCATCCAAATGATGAAAGCAAATGTTATTTGTTAGAACAGGCGGCATTTTTCTATTGCTCCATGTTCCTGATGCTTGAGTGACCATTGTAAGTGCTTCAATGGGCACTCTGACCAGCAAGCTGCAACACACTGTGTGTTCTGACACCATTTTATTATGGTCATCAATATAATTCCCAGCGATGTGGGCTACAGTACCTCTTTTTTGGGATCAGAACAGACATGATAGCCTTCATGGATCAGTGAGGCTTGGGTGCCCAAGAGCCGGTCACGGTTCACTGGTTGTCATTCTTTAAACAACATTTAACAGGTCCTAATCAATGTATACTGGAGACTTCCCCAAAGACCCCAAAAGCCAACCATAGGTCTGATCCCACATTTTTCCTACTTTCAACTTATTAACTTAGAGAACTGACTGTTCACTTGCTTCCTAACATACCCCACCGCTTGGCAGGTGCCACTGTACTGAGATAATCAGTGTTATTTTCTTCAACCTTTAGTGGTTTTAATGTTATGGCTGATTGGTATATATAAACAGGCTCAGCCACTTAAGCAATGTCACATTAGAGGGAGTGCGGTTGTGCTGGTAGGCGACCTACAGTTAGCAACCGACTAGGGAGTACAGTCCCTTGTTCAACACAACAAATAGTGCCCTTGATTCTTGTTTAACAGAGGGATTTGAGATTCAACCTTGTGTTAGAAGCTAGGTAACTTTGTAGCTTGCCTTAGGCATAAATAAAACAACACAGTGGCAATTAAAAAGTACTTACTGCCACTACCACCTGCCTACCCACAGAGCAGGCCGAATCATGCTGTCTTGAACTGCATGTCAGTGATGCCAGTGGCACTAGATAGCGCTCTTGATGCTGGCATGAACTCATGCAGCACTTTAGACTGAACACAGAATAAACTGCAGATTGAGGTGTACTATGATGAAACCTGGCATACTGACCCTCTGAGTCCAGCGATGACCAAGGACGTTCGGACTGGTAGTCATAAGAGCGCTGACCAGCGTTACCATTCTCTAATGAGACACCCATCTCCCTCAAGCCCCGCCTCTTCAGAGACAGATGAGAAACTTGGCCAACTGAGTGGAAGGAAAGAGAGGAGGTAGATAGGAAAGAGAATACACGTCTATATGACCATGTCAGTTTTAAAACAAACAATAATATTAGAATATTATATATTAAAATGTGATATTATTAATTTCAAACACTATGATTAAATTTTCCTATACAAAAACGATCAAAATATTATAAAAAAAAGACATGTATGTGCAGTAAAATATGAAATAAATAGACATCAAACCTGACTTAACCTTAATTTATGATTCCTTCTGGCTCAGAGTGCTTTAAAAACAAAACTGAAAGTGACCCCCTTTTATTTCTGCTACCATCCTTGACAACATTCTTGGGACCCATGTTGCTATGGCTTCACTAAATCTTTCACAAAATCTACATAAAAAATATATAAACACTATTTGTTTGTCCTTAATGCTGACGCAAACAAGTTTTAAACGGCTCCTGGATGCACTACTTAGCTTGGCTGAACATGCTTTAGATCTGAGGTACCACTGTACTGTGCATCCTTTTTTTTTATACATCCTTCTTTTAGGACCTCTGAACTTACACATTGTCACATGATCAATAATATAAGACTATCATCTGGCCTTAAATGAACTAAACATTCAGACCGCTGAAGTCACAATAAATGACATTTACAATCTGTTAATGCATCACTACATTGCAGCTACCCCAGCACTCATGGACTTCTGTAATAGGATGATGTCATCGACTACCAAAGATGACGCATTTTTAGTTAAACTTGGTATTTTTGGTATTATTTTAATGTTTCATTGTGTTCACCATTTTATATTATTTTTGTGAGAACAAGGCCTTAACACATTTTCTTTGTTTTGATTTGCCTCTATAAACAGTTTGCTATATTTTTTCACCTTTAACCAATATATTATGCTAAATAAACTTCACAACTGTAACAAAACTATGGGAGGTGGCGGTAAAGGATTTTGCTAAATCATATAAATCTCTAAATAAAAGGACCACAACAATTTTGACATGACACCCCTGTGATTTAAAGAATGTCAAGCAAAATGAGTTTACATATTTTTTGTGGATTTTAGAAGGTGGATTTTGTGGACTTTAGTAGATTTAGTAAGGACATAGCACCGTGGGTCCCAAAGATGTTAGTAAGGATGTTAACGGTAGCAAGAAGAAAGGGAAGCTACTTTCAGTTTTAAAGCAGCCGGAAGCAGGTGCACAAAATCATCAATCTCCATCAGATTGTAATTTTTTTTTTTTTCCTAAACTGCCAAAATGGATTTCTTTCATTTTGCAATCAAACTGTTAATATGATTAGGAAACATCATCATAAATAATGCAGTTAAATCCTGTGTAGATGTTTTGATTAGTGATCAACAGTATGTAACACAGACAAGGCAGAAAGAATCCCTGATAAAAGTCTTACGTCTGCTGGAGCTACCGTTCAAAAATATGCGCGACTGTACGTGCATGTGTACTTACAGTTGTAGGAGTGTGCATTACACTCAGCCAAACGCGCTGCATTGGCAGATCCATTGCTGTGTGATGATGATGAAGATGTGGTTGATGAAGATGATCCACGAAGTGCTCGGCTGATCCAGGCCTCCACTCCTGCACCTCTAGCTCTTCCTAAGGAGCCTTCACCCTCAGAGCATGACGAGGAGTCTAACAGCATGGACAGAGAGAGAGAGAGAGAGAGAGAGAGAGAGAGAGAGAGAGAGAGAGAATGTCTGAAATAAAACAAACTCCATATGCATGACATCCACTAAGCCTCTCACAATATCCCTAACTTATTGTGAGTAGTGTAAATGTTACTTGAAGGTTATTAAAGAGAATTGATGTCATAGGTTTCTTTCAGATTAAAAACCATCACCAAGGCTATCTGAAATCACCTACAGAAACTAACCACCGGTTGGCTGGTTTTCAGTTTGACTGGCCGTGAACTGGTGATCAGCTGATCAGCCTCAGATAGGAGCGATTCTGTACCGAGTGCAGAAGTTTCCGAGTGATGCAACAGGAACACATTTAATGTCGTTACATTATCAAAAATTTAATATATAAAAATTCTTCGATATGTCTTTTTCCCCAAATTGTGGTAGCAAATTAGTTTCAACTTTGTAATGTTTTTAAAGATTGAAATTAAAACAAAATCGGGGGAAAATGTAATATTGAATCGTGATAATATCGCTATTGCAATTTTAAGGCATTGTGATAATATTTAATATTGTATTGTATTTAATATTGTCACCCGTGATTCCCATCCCTAGTATATTGCTGTTGTGGAGGTATTTATTTCGTAAGAGACTGTAAAGGAGACTTTAGACATATTAAACAGTATAGAATTTCATTAGATAAGAAAAATATCACTTTAAATATCAAATTTAAATCCTATTTATTTGATCCAAATGTAGAAGTTATACTTTAACAACTTTGTTTTGGCCTTTTTAGAACAGTGAACTGCCCTAAACATTAATGATGCTCACTGCGTGTGAGAAGAATCATCACTCAGTTTGCTCAGTGCTCAGTGCCACTCTTAGCCAATCAATTACATGCTATTGTTTGAGACTAAGTATATATAACACAATTACTCCCGATCTGGCAATAGTAATCCAGTTCACATGAGCAGTTGAAACAGAATTAATGCACCTGGGGAACAAAACATTTAATATTATATTGTCTATGTACGGTCTTTGCAATAAGGCGTTTTAAAAAAGCTGCTAACTGACGACTTGTTTGTGTGCATCTGGACATGCATACACCACTTCTCTTTGTGTCGGGTACAAACAGAAGGACAACTGACTTTAGTTTTGGTCTGTTGGTGTTTTCGGAAGAGATTTTCTTGAGGCTGATGTTTATCTGTTACAACAGGCAGTAATAAATGCGCATATATACAGTTTATACTGAAATATAAACCCTTTCTCAAGGACACTCCACACACACACACACACACCATAGTGACCTGGGGGTGTGTATGCCTCCATAGATGTTTGGACAACAAGGGAGTGTCGTTTAGAGGGCATGGGGACGGCCATCTTTCTTTCACACTGACGCTCCAATGCTGCCTGCACTGCTTCCGAGTGAACGTCTGAGAGAGAGAGAGAGAGAGAATTAATGCGATACTATATTAACACAATGCACTACTGAGACTGTGTGTATAGATGGACCATATGGCCAAGTCTGCGGATCTCTGCCCATCACACTCGTACTGTACGTGCTCTTTAAAGTCCCACTGCAGACTTGTCCTGCTTTTGCTGCTATAAAAATACTCCACTCTGCACTTTAAATTGTGGCTCTGCGGATTTGTGTTCATTCTTTTACAAGAGCGTTACTGAGTTCAGGCACATGTTGGGCGAGGAGAGCCGGCGTCCAATCAGCTTTACAGTCCATCCTTAAGGCCCTTATTGGGGCTGATGTCAGAGCTTTGTGCAGAACACCCAAGTTCTTCCACACCAATGTTGGCAAACCATCTTCATGTTGACTTGTGATGTTTGTGTAGACTTTGATTCATGCTGGAGCAGGAGAGTTCAAAGCTCTTAAGTTCTAGTGAAGAAAAACTGTAAATCTCCAGCATACAGACATTCTACACAATTGTCCCGTTCCAACTGTGCGATAACAGTTTGTGGAAAAAAATACATTAGGGATGTAATGGACAGATTTCCCCAGACTCCATTATGTATCCAGAATATCAGGTAATAAGGTAGTAAATATATAGCATAGTCCCCTTTATTTCTTAGAGTGAATCTCTTACCTGAGCAATATCGCTCATCCCGTGAGCCGGTGGAGCGCCGTCGCTGGTACCGAGACGAGAATGAAGACGACGACGAAGGAGTCACAGGGACTCGAGACTCCGCTCCCACTGCAAGTACAAGATGGAAAATAATCACAACTGTAGAACCATAAGCTAATCATCCTTTATAGTGCATGTGTGTAATCTAACGCAGTGCAGGAAGCATTAGTGTGTGTAGTACCTGGTGCATGGGGCAAGTAGGCTCGAATGAGCTTGGCTCGTTTCTTTTCATAACCCTTCTGAGTGATGTCCCCTGTAAAATAAAATAATAGCACTAAGTACTGGCAAAAGCATAAAGAAGATTCTACACACTCCCCATTAAGAGTCAACTGACTGCAAACACTGTGTTAATCGAAACTCTTATCGTTTAAAGTCGTCGCAGCTCATATTAAAAAAATGTATATGTAGAAAGTAGAAGCACAAATTAACATGTAAACATCGTAAACATTATGATATCTACTAGAGATAAGGGGAAAATAAAGTCAGTTATTAATTGCAATTTTTTTATAGCGCTTTTAACAATGGTCATTGTCACAAAGCAGCTTTCCAGAGTCAAAAGAAAATTATGGAAGTTTGTATGAAATGTCAAAAATGTGCACGAATCAAAATGATCAAATAGTCCCTGATAAACAAGCAGAGGGCAACGGTGGCAAAAACTCCCTGAGATGGCAATATAAAGAAACCTTGAGAGGATCCAGACTCAACCTCATTTGGAGGATAATGGATAACGGATCTGCAGTCCATACTTGTTATTAAAGGCTCAGGTAGACTGTAGGAAACTCCAGTTCTGAACTATCGAGCGACTGCCTTCAAGATCCAGTAGAACCGTCCCCAGTCACCACACGCATCCCGAACAGACCACAAAGGGCATTCATGCAACAAGATCTCCAACCGGGAGCGGGACACCAGGGCAGAGAGGGTCTGCTCAGGAGCTCAGAGAGATTTGTAGCTCGACGGAGATTTATTATATTCATAATCAAGAATGCACTGGCTGATCAGCCAGCCACTTTAACTGGCCAGTATTTGATTAGCCATGACGAACCAGCCTTAAATGTGCCAAGTGCATGACAATCCGAGTGATGCAACAGCGATGCATTTTTGTTGTGTTACAATAATCAAAAGTTGCCTCCAATCGGCCTTTTTCTCCAAACTCTGTGAGCAAAATAGGTAGAAATGTCCAGTGAGTCCTGCCTCATGTACCTGTAACAGTTGCATTGACCATTAGAATCACGTGATCCGAGGAGGAAACTTGAAACGATGAAAGACACCTGCTTTAATCTCTGCTTTACCCCTAGCGGTGGAGAACTCTACTGTTTCTTCTTGCAGTGATTATATTTTTTCCAGCAATGACGCAGTCCATTAGGCAGTCCTTTGTTGTTGTCTTTCGGGACATATAGAAGAGCTGTGAGAATAAATTGAGTATGCAATTTAATAAATCTGTTGTTGGTCAATTTAATTCATGTAAACGATGCATCAGTTTCCAATTTAAGATCGACTCATCCTGTCCAAATTAGACTTTGTAGAAAATACAATCTGCTTCAGTCTTTCTCAAAGTACTAGCAAGAATCTCATATTGAGAGGCGAGCGAAGATGTTGTGTATTGCTTCTTCTTCTTTTGACTGTATTACTGTATGGTGCATCACTGCCACCTACTGGACTGGAGCATGGGGCAGAAGTTACCCTTTGTACGAGACGTGACATTTAACAAACTCTGCAAGTTACACAGCATTGCAATGTTTAATACTTAAAGTAGTTTTTTAATACTAAATGTAAGAAATGTAGCTGATTAAAACAAATTACATGATAAACATTAACAGTAAATCAAACTGAAAATTTCATTGTATTGACAGCCTGCATATGATTTATTCTTTCATGTTTCATTACAAATGTTATGAGGTCATACAGTATGAGTCCGAGACCACCTCCAGTAGTGGCATGCATAATCAGATCACAATGCGCCTCTGAGACACACTGGAACTTGTTCCCACTGAAACCACAAGATAAACTGATTCGATTTAAGGACTGATCCAGCGTCACACACACACAAATAGTGTCAAATTGTTTTTCTTCAATAGCTTTCTTCCCGTTTGTTATACAGACACACATATTTAGATTAATGCGTTCTTGTTCAGGAACCTAAGGCCTTATTATTTGACTATCTAAGATTGGCCATTACTCTGTCCTTTTGTGCATCTGTTCAAGATTCTTGTAACCACAACAGATCGAGAATGCGAGGTTCTTTTGTAGAATTTATATGGTAGGAATTTTCATTGTAAACAGCAGATGAGCAGATTATAGTTTATAAATTATCAAAACAGGGTCATAGTGTGTTTTTTTCACAAGCTTTGTTCCTGTTTGAAACATATTTTACGAATATTTCAGAGATACACATGAGTAACCAGCAGGACCAGATGTTTTGGACACAAAGGTCCACCTGTTAGGTAAAGCTTTATATTAACAGTAACTGACACCATTTCATTATTTTATACATGAGTTAAAATAACTCAGTCTTGGTAACAACACTAATATAAAATGTGCAAGATAAAGTAACGAGGATGCATCACATTGTGTGGGGCCTGAAGGCTATCCCAGAAGGCTGGGTACACTCTGGACAGAGTGCCAATCCATTGCAGGGCGCACACACATACTGTACGCACACACTAAAACGCTCATTCACATACTACGAGCAATTTGGGAACACCAATCAGTCTAATCCGCATGTCTTTGGACTAGCAAATAAAACAGCTAGAGTGCCTTTTGGGTTTGTCTTTTTCTTATTGTCCCTTCTCAATGCAACACAGTGCAGGAGATGTTAACCATTAGAAGGCCATCATACCGTTATTATAGTAAAGGTTTATGAAGCTGCTGGCTAAAAAGCAAATGATTTTCCATGTAATGCATCAGAAATGTGTTTGATGAATAGAGCATGCAGTGTTTTCACACAAATGTCCCATGCATCCTCTCAAAATAAAAAATATAGTAACATCCAAGCAACCAGAGATATCAATGCATGGCTAAATATGCCCTGGCTTTGCTTTTTCTTTTGCCAACAGCAAATCACGAGCCACTTGCGGGTGAAGATTAGCCTTGATAAACACACACACACACACTGTGCGTAAGCAGGCCAGGAATTGGACAAAGAGTGTAGTCATGACTCACTCGCTCTTCTCACTACTAGGGGGGGATTTGGGGTCATTTTAAAATTCACTCACTGGTTTCTGACATTGTTTCTCCCTGCTCATGTCTGAAGATGCATGTTCAGTATGTGTGCGGTACAATGTACTGTTTACTGTGATCAGTTTCGGCCAGTAAGTCTTAGATAGATGATAAAAATAATCATAATAATAAACTCAGAATAGACTTTACTAAACAAAAGATAAACAAGTGTGATTCTTCACATTCCTACTGAGTCGAGTGATGGAAAAATCACACAGGCAAGACAATGCTCAAAGGCAAGTGAGTATCAGCTCTATTTTTTTAATTCTACTTTTTAGGATTTTTCCAGATTGTTTTCCCTAATTTAATCAAAACCAATTACTACATGCAATCCCGCATCAAGGCTACAACCACCAACCAGGGAGGGCGAAGGTTAGCACTTGTTTCCTCCGAGCCACCTAACAAATCTTTTTGAACTGCAAGCTCACGCACTGTTAGAAGCGGCCACTTAGCGCTATTCACTCTTTCCGCTTGCATGAGCTCACGGATACCCCTGCTAATCAGCTCTCTCTGAGCCCCCGGCTGCGGGAGGCTACAGCATCACCCGGGATTTGAACTCGCGAACTCCAGATGAGGAGTGAGCACTTTACCGCTGCTCCACTCGGATGCCGTATCAGATTTATTTATTTACTTACTTAATTTTTCATTTAATTTGTGGTGGGTCTCGTACGGTGGTTCAGGCGTGCAAAACTAAATAAATTTAAAAACAAAACCAAAAACTAAATTAAACATCCGAAAGGAACAAAACCACAACAAAAGAACAAAACTGAAAACAAAACAACATAAATCAGAAAAAACAACATTTTTGAATTTTTGTTTTCAGTTTTGTTCTTTTGTTGTGGTTTTGTTTCTTTCGGATGTTCAATTTTATTTGTTTACACTTCTCAGCCACCGTCGTCTTATGTGACTCCAATGGTCAAGCAATGGTCACAGAAATCGTCTGTATCGATGTAAACTGTTAAGATTACGCAGAAACCAATAATGCACTTTTATAACATCTTAAACATTAACATTTAACGAATGTTAAATTAAAATCTCTCGAATGAGACTGGCATGCAAAGATCAATTATAAATGTTAAAATAATACTTTAGACTAGATTGACTATAGGGTTAATTAATCATAATCTAAAACTAGACTAAAATGCCAAGACATTAATATAAATGAATACATCCGTGTTCCTATACACACTGAAATATTCTTGAGGCGGTAAACAACACAAAAGTGGTGTAGGCATCCAACAAAGAATAAATCCATATAATATTGGTTATATAATTACTTATTATATTAATTTGGAATAGAAATGTAATGGAAAGTAAAAACATTGAGATGGCACTGAACTTAAAGGCCTGTTCAGCATAATCTAGAAAATACGATGAACTGAATTTTATTTCATTTTAACCAACTATACAAACATAACTGTGTGCAAAAAATAAAAAAATAAATTAAAGTCACAGTCAAAAAAATTACACAGATTGATAAGACAAGATGCTCGTATGATTGTTTTTGGTTGTTTCTATGGGGGAGAAGCGCATTTTGTCATATTCCGTTAATCTAGGGCTGAAACGCTTCCTCGAGTAACTTGAGTAATTAAATTACAAAAAATTATGAATGATGAAGCTTCTTTCAATTAATTTTAAAAGCTTGCATTATGTTTTGCGCAATTATTTGTTGACAGCGCGCTTTTGACACAGCGCGTTTCCGGGTTGCAAGCCGCCAGTAAACACCAACGAAAAAGTAGCGCTTACGTCACTCAAAAAGCGAGAGGAGACGCAAACAGTTAGCTGTGTATTTCTGTATAGCTGAGTATTTGAGGGAGCGCTCTGTTGCGGGCTGCAAAATGGGACGGAGCGATAAAAATTCCTCAAGATTTAGCCCAAGTTTTGCCGCTGCGATTACGTTTCCATATTTCCGCGTGAAAAATTAAACATGTTTAAGCTGCCTTTGAAACGTTTAAACGTTTAATTTTTTGGCGGTCTTCGCGGAGGCTTGCGGACATTGCAGAACTTAGCAGAAAGTCGGCGGAACGTCAGTGGGCAACCGCGGCAGCTCGCGGTGCCCAACACCGCATCTCATCGTGAGTCAAACCGCATAGGTAAGATAGGGGTATTAGCTTTTCCTTGTATTGTGAATAATGACAATGTTTATTTTTGATAAAATAAATAAAAAAAATTTAAGTTGATTTTTCAAAAAAAAAAAAAAAAAAAATATATATATATATATATATATATATATATATTCTTTGTTTCTCTTATATATTTTACATTGCTGTTAAAATGGGGAAAAGTAAATTTTATCCAATTACTCAATTAATCGATAAAGGTTTTGGTATTCAATTACTACAGCCCTACGTCAAACATAACGTACCATCCGCATATTCCTGTAGCAGTAAAAGTTACACGGTTTAAAAGTAATGGTATCTTTTATAACATGACATTTTAGAGAACCCAAATACAGTGTGATGTCTGAAGCGTTCCCCGTCGACACACACCAGCAAGACTTTTATTTTATTGATTTATTTATTTTAATCGTCATTAACCAGCACTGTTTCCGTACCACTTGAGTTTTGAGGGTTTTGTAAAAAAAAATAAAATAAATAAAATAACGAGCCCCTTCAATGTGCGAAACTGTCTTTCTCTGCAGAGCATGTGTGACCATCCGTACACCCTCCTCCTTATTCTTTTTATAGCAGTTGGCATCCGATGCATTTACTGCCTCTCAGTACACTGCTCTCGCGGCAGCAGAATAAACGGGTTCTGCAACAGATACAGGAACCGTCTGCTGCTGTCTAATCGATCGCGGATG
The DNA here is from genome assembly GCF_024256425.1 of Clarias gariepinus. Classification (NCBI taxonomy): domain Eukaryota; kingdom Metazoa; phylum Chordata; class Actinopteri; order Siluriformes; family Clariidae; genus Clarias; species Clarias gariepinus. Next base: position 10,577,791 of record NC_071124.1, on the reverse strand, counting down.
GCATCGTTCTACCGGGTGGATTTTTAAAAGGGTACAGAAATCTACGCCTTTTTGTTTAGGAAACACTGTAATTATTATTATTCAAATGTCAAATCTTGTGATAATCATTATTTTTGTTCTTAGCCAAAATATTATTTGCATGTAATTAAAAAACAGCGGGTCTGCAAATACAGTTACAAACTCAGACACACACACAAGAAAAGTAAATCGCACATGACTGAGGAACTTGCAGACACGATGGAGACAGGACTGGTGTTTCTTCCTCGTTGTTTCTCAAATGTTTCTCACTTCATAGTGGTAAGGCTCACAATGAATTAAAAAACAAATGACTTTCTGGTTTAACCCACACCCACTTTCGGATAAAATCCGAATAGAAATAAAGAGTTTTAGAGTAAAGGACAGAGAGAGGCATTCTGCTGCACCCTTTGAACTTGCACCCTTTATCCTGGCGAAATTTCTTCACAAGCTAAATAACACTTCCTACAGAACAGAGTGAACAGAAACAATTGCAAGCATCAAGCCAAGAGCAACATTACACATCCTATCCTCCTCATCTCCTGTCCTTCTCATCCCTTCCTCTTATTCTGCCTCTTTCATTTATACACACGGTGGTTTTTCAATCCGTCCCCACTCTCTAGAACGGTGTCATGTGGCATAATAAAACTGCATGCAGGTCAAAAGTTTCTCCAACACACACACACACACTAATTTTAGCACAGCTCCTAGCAGCATCTGAAGCATCCAAAATATTTTACAGTAAATTGTGTGCACACTTCTAATGATCCTATTTTCAGCGAGCCATGAGCAGAATGAGCGCAGCGGCCCAATCATATAAAACTCCAACGATCTACATCCCTGTTGTCACACCCTGTTGTCAAACTTCTGCAGCATCAGCCGTTAAACATCACAGGCGTGTCGGCCACAAACCTGTAACATTTCGAGTCCTACAACAAGCACCAAATATACCTAGATTAAATGATTATTAAGAAGTTTTTTTTTATTAAAGATGGTTTGAAAATGCAAATGTATGCAAAATGAAAAGATTATGTATGACCTGAGGGCAGTGCAAAGTGTTAAGGCTGTAACAAAGCTATTAGGCGAAAACCCTTGTAAAGAGGGCGAGTGCACAAAGTGCTCATTTAAGTGCTTGCTGAAGAGGTAGTTCTTTAGTCTTTGTTTGAACAGCTGAGTCACTGTCTTTAAACAGTCAGGGAAAGTTCATTCCGCCATCTGGTTACTAGGACGGAGACGAATCTTGAAGCATGTCTACCTTGTACCTAGAAGACTGCGAAGTCGTGTTCATCTACTCTACATATTCGCAGGGATCAGGGTGGAGAGCAGAGATTGATTAGCGCCTTCAGGCAGCGCTTCGGCTTGCTGTTTTTGGCTTCGCGAATGTGGATCAGTGCGAGCAGATACAGGAAGAGGGCACTTGAAGGCCTCTGAATGAGTGCAATCTTCCTTAATTTGCACCAACATGACGCAAATTAGTGACTGACTCCGGGTAATATTAGTGCACAAATTATGCCTTCCACACATGTATTTCCAAGATTTTATAAAATAAATAATAAATAAATAAAGGGAGATGCGAGTTTCACACAACCTCATTAGTAAATCAAATAAACCCGCTTGGGGTCATGACCCCAGTCATGCATGGGCTGTTCATGCGCTTAACCTATCTTCATTACACACTTAAGTTAAAGTATTAAAAAACTATTAAAGTATTAAAATATTACAGCTTTCTACTAGATAGAAGCCACTCCGCTGCGATCTCGGATCACACGCCAGATCTTTTTATCCATCATTTTTATTCCAGACTCTGCTTCGGTGACTTGAGAACGGGAACAGAACAGAACAACAGCATGGACTTGTGTGGAGTGGGAACATCTGAGCTCTTCGGTCAGGAATGCGAAATGAGGCCCAGGATAAACGGTTCCATTCACTTACTCAAGAAGAAATTAAAAATAGAAACAGGAGTTATGAGACAGCTGAGCAACCTGATCCAGGGAGCAAATCCTTCCCTCTCTCTCCGTCCTTGTCTACATTTAACTCCCCTTCTACCCTGCACACACACACCTTTTACGTACACATGCACAACGGAGTAGTCTTGTTGGAGTAGTCTTGTGGCTCAGGTGGTTGAGGCTCTGGGTTGCTGATCAGAGGGTTGTGGGTTCAAGCTCCAACATCAGCAAACTGCCAATTTGGTTTCTTGTGGTTTCTTGCACTCACTCTGGACATTCTGGACATTCATTGACACTAGTGGCCACGGCACAACTGCACATTTGTGGACATTAATTAATTACTCTATCACAAGTCACTTTAAAGCATATTCGCACACCCCCTGGACGTTCGGTTTCCCTGATGCACAAAGTCACTTTAGATATGTGGATATGTGAATCAACTCCTGGACATTTCTATTTACATTTCTATAGACACACTCAACTTCATTCCCAAACAAAAAAATCCATAAATTCTATATTTCTATAATGTACAGCTGTTTTTCTTATTTTTCTATATTTTTTCATATATTTTTCTTATATAGTATATTTTGAACTGTACAGTTATTTTAATTTATTTTATTCTTTCTTGGTTAAATTTACGTTCTATTTTCTTTTTCATATTTATTTTCTATTCATAGTCCTTTATTTTAAGGTCACGAGCAGTTGTCTAAGCATTTCACTACATATCATACTGTGTATTATTGTGTATGCATCCTCAGTGCCAGTCACAAGCCTGGAGAAACGGGCTGACCATGGCAGGAAGGGGATTCGACATAAAATCTGGTTTGACATAAAATGTGGTGAAAAAATAAAACAACAACTCTCTAAGGACAAAAATTCTATGTCTATATGGATAAAAAAAAAAAAAAAAAACTCAAGATGTCAGACTACCTCGAGCATCCATAACAACATAACTGCTCACAGACTGAACAAGGATTTAAAAATGCTTCGTCATAGGACAGATGTGATCAGTCAAATAACCCTGTACTGATGTTGCAGTGGCTCTTTGCACTGCAGAGAAGAAAAAAACGCCAAATCAGAACGAGAATTAGCCTGAGATTGTTTGTTCTGACTTTCATTATTTGGATATTAATAACACAACCATGTAACACAACATGCCTTAAATATAGACTGGACCACCAGCTCCCACTCTCTCTCTCACACACACACACACACACACACACACACACACACACACACACACACATATATACACATATACACACACACACACACATATATACACATATACACACACACATATACACATATACACACACACACACACACACATATACACACACACACACACACACACACACATACACACACACACACACATACACTTACACACACACACATACACTTACACACACACACATACACTTACACACACACACATACACTTACACACACACACATACACTTACACACACACACATACACTTACACACACACACATACACTTACACACACACACATACACTTACACACACACATACACTTACACACACACACACACTTACACTTACGCACGCATGCACGCATACACGCGCGCACACGCACACGCACACACACGCGCACACGCACACACACACACGCACACACACACGCACACGCACACACATATACACGCACACACGCACACGCACACACATATACACGCACACATATACACGCGCACGCACACATATACACGCGCACGCACACATATACGCACACACACGTGATCGCTTTTAAACACATTCACAGAATGTAGGTCAGGTCAAAAACCTTCCCCATTTATGACCCACATGCACACAATAAATATGTAACCGACTGCATGAGTATAAAATATTAACTCACTGGATGTGGGCCATGAATAAATCGAGTCAGGCACAAGAACACACTGTTTATATGTTAAGGAACAGGACAATAGGGGGTCTGCGTATGTGTCTGCTAGTTTACATAAAATACCTGTAGAGCAGGATAAGCACCTGCCCTGTAACCACACACCTGGCGAGAGAGAGAAGAGCAAACAGATCCCAAGGTGCTAACGTAAATGCTGACACATTCAAACACACACACAGTGCAGTGAACCATCAGGCAGAAACTGTGATCTGTGATGGCTTGTAAATCAAATAGGGATTATGTCATATGGTTTTTCTCGATACTGTGCAAGACGCTTTCCAGAAACAGCCGCAATACGGAATTCATATATTATCTACAACAGCATCAATACATTAATACGAGTTCGCACTGAGGCTCTGGTCCAAAGTGGTCCAGTCGCTAAAACCTGCGTAAACTCTGCATTGGGGTGCTTACAGGTAAAGGAGAAGGCGAGGTGACTCCTTTCTAAGCTGCATCACTCTCCGTTTTTGGGATTCAAATGTCTCACACTCTGCTTTAGGTTGCACACAAGCTATAGACCTATACTGTGTGTGTGGGGGTGAAAAACTGCAGCACTTCACTCTTACAGTATCTGCATCTGCCTTTTTTTTTTTTGCCTAGACTAGACATCCACGTCAGAAGCCAAAGGAAAAACAATGACGTAAGGAGTTCTATTACAATGTACATATACCACCGTATACTGTAACTTCATTATACAGTAAATCATACACTACTCAGGTTAACCACACCAGTATGTGGACACAGGATGGGGGCTAGACTAGACTTTTTACACAATACTAAGCTACACATTTTTCCTGAACTGTAATCTATTTCTCCTTTGCATGCATTTCCTTAAGTCAGAAGTCTGTACAGTACGTTTTACATTCTGATTCACCCCATACTAAAAATGGATCAAGCGGTTTTCAAAAATCCTCTGAAGGACAGTCCTCCTACCTCTATATTTATAACCTAATCCACTAATGGAAAACACTTACTGACAAACTCTACTGTACATGATCACAAATGGAATTGAAAAGACTTTGATGATGAGCATTTTGCTATAGCACAAAGCTATGCAGCCATTTGATCAATAACATAATTGTGATCTTTGTAAAGAAGATGCCGAAGCATGGAAAGGTGACTAAATAGTTCGTCTTGTTAATAATAATAATAATAATAATAATAATAATAATAATAATTAAAAAAATGCATCCCTGGGTGATGCTGTAACCTCTCGCAGCCGGAGGTCTAGAGAGAGCTGATTGGCCGAGCTCTCTGAGGGGGGAGGGATGAGAGGTACGCGGAAGGAGCGGATAGCGCTGTCCTCAGAGTGTGTTACACCGCCCCAACGGTGCGTGAGCGAGTAGTTTGAAAAGAACTAGTGAAAGGAAACACGTGATAGTCTTCGGCCTTCCTGACTGAGTGGTAGTAGTAGCCTTAATGTGGGAGCCCCGTAGCGACGGGGAGGAATTGGACAAGACTAAATTAGGGATAAAATCAGGAAAAAAAAAAAAAAAAAAAAAATAAATAAATCAATAATAATAAATCAATGTTTCCTTAGCTTTCAACATAAATAAAATGGTGCCTAAAAATATTGGCACATTAAATGAATAAATATTTACAATATGCATCATTCTGTTAAGTGTAAGTAAAATGCGTAATGTATAATTTTTTTATTGTAATACAATATGTTTCCATTTTCCACAATATGTTTCGAAAGATTTAAGCTTTTTCCCCTAAATTTTTTTCCCCTCGTCCTCCTACAGGTACCATGAATGGAAAATCTAGAACTAGGAGATGGACAGGAACAAATCATTGCAGACCCCTCACACCCTGAACATAAAAGTTTCACCTCCTGCTTTATGGCAGGCGCTGCAGAACAGTTTCTTTCCTCAGGCCATCACCCTCATAAACCGTTGACACTGATTGCATGTAATCTGCTGTATAAAAGCACTAACACGGGTTTAACAGACTGCTTACACCCTACTTCACATCTACAAATACTGTATTGGAAGAAGTCAGTCATCATTTCATCCCCATATGTGACGCACATTCGTACATATTATATTGTGTATTGTACAAATATGTGAAAAAAAATGTGTGATGCACACAGCTTGAATCAAAGTCCTTGTGTCAAAAAATAACCATGATTCTGACTGGAACTTGGCTATGGGGACCAAAACCCTTATATAAACATGCTTATTTCTGTTGTACAATTTGGACATTTTAGCATAAGGGGCAATGGGGACTGACTCACTTTGGTTGGACTCATTTTTCAGAATTGAAAGTTGCCCCTCAGTGGCTGAGTGGTTAGCACTGTCGCCTTGCACCTTCAGGGTCCAGGTTCGATTCCCGCCGCAGGGTCCATGTGCGTGGAGTTCCGTGCATAGTGGTACTTTAACACCTCCCATAATTTGGACTCTTTTAGGAGGGCATCATGCTACTTCTCCAAGAAGAACATTTCAAGCTGCCTTGGGCTTCTCTCTACACTCTGCATTGTTCATTTCAATCCATATAAAAATTCCAGGGAATGAGTTGTTGCAAGGCATTGATTTTGTGCCGCACAACCTTTTTGTGTTTTGACTTTGATGTATTGTTTGAGGTTGTTAATCTGCTAAAAAGAAAAATAATAAAGTAATGGACAAGTCTCTGCCTAACTTCTGGCAGAGAGAACCAGGTCTTGCGCTATAGGATCCTGGTTGCTTAGCACAGTTTATGAGTTTTAGAAGAATGCTTAAAGGGGGCAGATATTTTAAAGCACGTTTGATTTTCTCATCAATGAACTGCACAGTGTGAACCTCTTAGTGTGACCGGTTGCAAGCATTAATCTGAGAGGAAATCAAAAACATCTGCTCACATGCACGGCAGATTCCTGAATTCTGATTTATCATCCATCTGTTTGTGTGGAAGGATGAGGGCAAAGTGTTAGCACAATAATAATAGTTATATAACCGGGGAGAGGGGGAGTTGGGTTGTTTTTTTTTTTACATTACATACTCATGTGGATGTTGAGAACAGTAAAAGAAAAAAAAAACATACTTCATCTAATTCTGTCTCGACAGCAGAAATACACAGTTAAAAGCCGAATGCATTTAAACTCATCTTTTATTTCTTTGATTACAGTGCCAGGAGGTCATAGGTTTACAAACACTAAGTTAGTATTTGGTAGCATTGCCATTCATTTGTTTCAGTTGGGTCAAACATCTCAGGTAGCCTTCCACAAGCTTCTTACAGTAAGTTTGTGGAATTTAAGCCCGTTCCTGCTGACTGAACTGGTGTAACTGAGACAGGTTTTAGGCCTCCTTGTCACACATGCTTTTTTCACTTCTGCCCACACATTTTCTTTTGGCTTGAAAGCAGAACCACTCCAAAACCTTGACTTTACTGTCCTTAAGCAATTTTGCCAAAACTTTGAAGCATGCTATGGGGGTTGGGATGGTGTTCTTCGGCTTGCAGGCCTGCCCTTTTTCCTCCAGACAACAGTGGTCATTATGGCCAAACAGTTCATTTTTTGTTTCATCAGGCCAGAGGACATTTCTCCAAAAAATAAGATCTTTGTCCCCATGCACAGCTGCAAACCACAGTCTGGCTTTTTATGGCAGTTTTGGAGCAGTGACTTCTTCCATGCTGAGCAGCCTCTAAGGTTCTCAATGCAAGTCTCATTTTACTGTGGGTATGGATACTTTTGTACACATTTCCTTCAGTGTCTTGACAAGGTTATTTACTCTTACCCTGGGATCGATTTACATGTCTTGTACCAAAGTATGTCTCCTTCCTAAACGGTATGATGGCTTGCATAGAGTTGTCTATACAGATGAATGTGGTATCTTTAAGCATTTGGAAAGTGTTCCCAAGGATGATTCAGACTTCCACGGAAGTCCACAATGTTTTTTTTCCTCAGGTCTTGGCTGATTTCTTTTGATTTTCCCCCCATGATGTCACACAAAGAGGCCCTGTGTTTGAAGGTGGGTCTTAAAATATACTGACCAGCAAAAACACAGTCGCACTCTATCATTAGCCAGTCTTGTGTTTTGATAATAGCCATGGTATTGTTTGGATGAGCTTACACAATTTCACCTTCCGCCTTTGTAAAGCCTTCTCCAACACATCCCAAAGATTCTCAATGGAGTTACTGTCTGGACACTGTGTGGTGGCAAATCCATGTGTGAAAATTGTGTCTCATGCTCCCTGAACCACTCACTCACTCACTTGCTCGTCGTCTACACCGCTTTATACCGTACACAGGGTGGCGGGAGCCTAGAGCCTATCCCAGGGGACGAGGCGAGGTACACCCTGAATAGGGGGCCAATCCATCACAGGACACACAAATGCACTCATTTACACACTAAAGGCAATTTGGAAAATGCCAATTAGCCTAATCTGCATGTTTTTGGACTTTAGGAGGAAACAGAGTAACCAGATGAAACCCACTAGGCACAGGGGGAACATGCACACAAAGGCGGTAATTAATATTAACGCTGAGGTGCAAGGCTCACAGTCCTATCCACTCTTTCACAATTTGAGAATACACTCATCTTGGAATATCCCCATGCAATCAGGAAGGAACCAAGGGTTTTTACACATAGGAGTCAATGAGAGTGTTCACACAGGCTTTGGTGACGTGCATTTGTCCGGCTGCGCGTTTATACTATATTATATAACCGTTGCATGCAGCTTTTTCTTGGCGTTCAAATCCCAATAAACGCAAGGAAAACGCTTCTAGTGCGTTTTCTTTGCGTTCATTTTACGCTACGGAGGACCGGATATATCCCATGATCCTACATGCTATACATAGGGAAATGCGGGAAAAAAAAGCAAAATAAAGTGACAAGTAGTCTCCCTTCGGGGCCAACACCAAATCGCATATTGATTGATCAGCGTGAAATGTGGCATTGCACCAGCTGCAGCAAATAATCAAAAGAAACTGACATCCGACAGTAATTGAAAAACTTGCGCGGAAATTTTCGCATTTCTTTATAAACCACAAAAAAACTTCCTTTAATCCGACGTTTTGCAGTCAGAGGGTGAACCCAGAAGTGGCGGCGATTTTTTCCCTCCTTATGTCGCCGTATTACGAGAATTTTTAAAACAAGAAGATTTATGTCTAATATAGCAAAATGGTCCATATTAAAAGGAGGCACCTTAAATAAAATGACAAGGGCTTCCATATCCAGTTCCCGACACTGCCTTCACAAACTACAATTTGGGCTGCAGGCTGGCATTAGATAGAGCCAAACGAACGCCAGTGTAAAACATAAACGTCTAGGACGTTCAGAGCGCGTTCATTTATCTAAAAATTTAAGGCCTTAATGTAGGCGATACATGGAGCATTTCTTTTCATACACTCACCTATTAGGAACACCTGTTCAATTTTTCATTAATGCAATTATCTAATCAACCAATCACATGGCAGTTGCTTCAATGCATTTAGGGGTGTGGTCCTGGTCAAGACAATCTCCTGAAGTCCAAACTGAATGTCAGAATGGGAAAGAAAGGTGATTTAAACAATTTAAGCGTGGCATGGGAATTTCACAATTTAGCCTATCAATATGGGCCAACATGCTTTCAGCCCCTTGTTAAATCAATGCCACGTAGAATTAAGGCAGTTCTGAAGGCGAAAGGGGGTCAAACACCGTATTAGTATGGTGTGCCTAATAATCCTTTAGGTGAGTGTATATATGCCATGGCACATATAACATACAAATGTTAATACTAGTAATTTAGTTTTTTTTCTTCATTCATGTTTAAGAGTTAGTACCCCTTTATGTTTCTTTTGTTTAAAAACATAAGAAAAACCATCGGATCATAACAGAACCAAAAACATGTGGGCAATACCAAGTACCCCCCTTATTCAATAGCTTGCAGATTTAGTATTGGAAAGAAAGCTTAACTTAAAGTTATTGTTTCCTGTATAACTATCAATGTCACATTAATGTGGAGAAATTTTGGCCCATTCTTCTTTACAACATTGCTTTAGTTCAAGGTTTTTGGGCATTCCCTTGTACACAGCTCTGTTAAGGCCATTTCACAGTCTTTCAGTTAGGTTAAGGTCTAAACTTTGACTAGGTCATTCAAAAACCTTGATTCTTTTATTTTTCAGCCATTCTAGTGTAGATTCACTCTGTGCTTCAGATCATTGTTCCGTTGCATAACCAAATTTTAACCAAGCTTAAGCTGTCAGACAGATGGCCTCAGATTTGCCTCAATGATTCAATGACAGTGGGTATGAGATGTTTCTGCTGAAATGCTTTCCTCAGATCCAGCACTGGGCTTTAAGGCCAAACAACTCCACTTTGGTATCATCTGTCTATAGGTTTTGAGAACCTCAGCCATGCCTTAAGAGGCGTTCTCCTGGCAACCCTTCAAAGGAAACCGTACTTGTTCAGTCTTCTTCTAATTGGGTGGTCATGGACTTTAACATTTACCACGCTCAATTAGGCCTGTAGGATCTGAGATGACCTAGGGTTAGATGTGCTGGGACGTCCACTCCTGGAAAAGATTGGTAACGGTATTGACAGCTTTCCACTCATGAATAATCTCAAACTGAAGAAATGTTTGGAAATAGTTTTATAGCATTTTCCAGATTGATGTGCAGCAACAATTGCTTCTCCTAGACCATTGCTTTTATTTTTCGCCAATGGCATTGTGTTAACCACCTGAATGCTCCAAACCAAAAAAATGTAAAAACTTCTGCTTTTATAGAGGTCTGCACACCTGATGATACTCAGTTAATTAACTGCTGATGATTAGCAACACATGGCTGCAACTTACCATATTAAATCCTGTGGAAATAGTAAGTTTTTCCTTTTTCTCTTCTCTCTCACTCATCATCTATACCGCTTTATCCTGTATTCAGGGTCGCAGGGACCTGGAGCCTATCCCAGGAGGCTTAGGGCACAAGGCAGGGTACACCCTGGACAGAGTGCCAATCAATCACAGAGCACACACACATACACACTTGCACACTCATTCACACACTACAGGTAATTTGGGAACGCCAGTTAATTAAATCTGCATGTCTTTTGACTGTTGGAGGAAACCGGAGTACCTGGAGGAAACCCACCAAGCACAGGGAGAACATGCAAACTCCACGCACACAGAGACGGGAATCGAACCCGGACCCTGGAGGTGTTACGTTTTTATGTATAAACATAGATTGAAAAGAGGTACTAACTTTTGAACACGACTGTATTTGCAAAGTTTGTTTAGAATATTTAAAATATTGTTCCGGATATTTATAAAATCATGATGCTAACAGAATCAAGTGCAAACTGACAATCAGTTTCTTATGAAAAGGTGTAAACACCTATGTAGGATTACATACTGTACATACAAGATTAAATACTGTAAGATTCCACAATTCATTATAAAGACTTATTTGAGGCAAGAACACACACTGCACTATCAAAACATAGATGTAGCCCCATAAATATAGCCTGTACTGTTTATAGCATGGGTATTTGCTGAACATTAGCTATTCTAATTACAAGATACATGTGTACCGAGTGTACAATCAAGATAAATGATCACATTCATTAAAACAGAAGTGTAGTGGACATGGCACTCCTACTCAATGCCTTTACCGTAATTGCTGAATAAACTTTAGTGACGTGACATTCTTGCATTCCTGTTACACTACATGGCCAAACGCTGACCAGAACCCCTTATAGAATTTTTAACATGCACATATGAACGCCATGGCCTGGTGTCCACATACTTTTAGCCCTCTAATGTGCCATAAGCCTAGCGAGCACAAGAACATGCTGAATGCAATTAGAAAACAGGGCTACTTGTAATCATACGCCTTTTCAAATCCTGATGAAAAATAAATTATCTCAAAAGGTTAAATAAACAAAGAAAAGCAAGATAATATTTCTTAAGGATGGCTGACACACATTTTCAGGGTCAGAGCTAAGAGTTAACAAGCACTTTCTCTTTTACACGAAAAGAAAGGAACACTATGCAATGCATGAGGGGGAAAAAAACGTCTACCCTTTTGTTTGATGGAATGATGCAATCGACACGAAACTTGCCTTCTTTGGGCCCTGCAGTTTTTCTGCACTTACACTCACAGACTCCGAAACAGGGTCATGCAACATTGTTCCAGTGTTTGACCCAGTGTGCGTCTCACAGAAAGCTTGTCCTGGGTCCAAACAACTGTCATTTTCCCTACACCAGAGTCAAGTCCGTTTGCAAGATATGGACAAGAATAGCACAGCGAGCACGATGTTACACACAGGGGATGCAATATTCCTAGCAGTGTATTACAACAACCTCAAACAGGTGATTGGTAAAGTGTACATTTAGTGAAAATTATTGTTTGTTTGTTTTTTATATGCAACTATTACAATAGAATGAATTAACAACACGCCCACAACAGATTTACCTGGAGCAGCTGTGAACACAATGCTCGGACAAGACAGCATTCTCTATCTTTGTTAGAGAGCTTATGTGCATAATACAGACTTTTCTGATACCAGTATTGTTATAGTGAAGCTCAGGAATCATCACGCTGCATTACAGGATCATCCCACCCTTTTGCTAGGGTTAGCTCTTTGTTCTCCTGCTACAAACAAGCTCATGCACAGAGTAACAGCTAAAAGGGGTATTTATTTTAGTTTCAATAAAAGACTCATCATGATTAAAAATGAATCGGAGACGTTGCATCATGACAAACTCCAAGCATATGAGAAAAGTGCAAGTGGTGATCTGGATGTGCTACTTCCTCTTAGATTCCCAGACATGTCTTCATCTGCAGTCACTTTAAATACATGTACAGTTTGGAAATAAATGCAAACATGGCCTGGAGATCTAGATAAAAAGATCAGATCAAATAACAAAACGTGGTGAGAATCATTCAAGCCAGTGTGTGAGCTAACGTTACAGGTATAGTGGTCTCTTTGTTCTCCAAAGCAATTTTTATGTTTATCCTACTGCTACAGACAGGTCAGTTAGTACTGTTATTTTTCTGCCTTTTTTCATCCAAACCATTTATAAAGGCCAAGCATGTCAAGATGCCAGTAAATAGTTAAAGAACATCCATATGGCATTTTTATATATTCTGAAAATCGTTAGGCAAGGAACGTTAAATGTGAAAAAAGAAAAAATGTGTGCATGAAATACTTTTACATACAGAACACAATAATGTACAAGGTCCATTTAAGTAAAAACCCTTATTCTGATTGTGCAGGATAACACCGGCACTGCTTCCAGTGGCTGGGGTTTAGGCATTGGGTTGGAATTGAACCCGAGCTTTCCACATGGTAGGCAAGCCATCAACCATACCACTGAGCCACCAAGGCCCAGAATTAAATAATATCATTATGAGATATGAGATATATATAATATATAATATAATATAATCCCCTGCTACACTAATGCACTTATCCCAGAGTATCACTAGTGCTTGGATACCATCAAGGCAGAAAATTCTCTCACTACATCGGAGACTGTCTGCTTCATGTCTGAAACACTGGCCCTCCGGGAACTCCTTTTAATGAGCCAATCATGTTGAAATGGATTGGAGCGTTGTCAGGAATATACAGGGATGTGGCAATAACTCTTAACTGAGTTCCTGTAACGTGCACGTAGTGTCTGTGAGAACTGTACAGACACAATCATTCACAGACAGATGCGTCTCTTCTGCAAGTTGGCGACAAGTTATAGGACGATTTTCAAGGATCAGACGTTCTACTCGCTAAATGTTCATGGGAACAACTGCAGCGGGCCAGGACTGTCATTCACGGATATATGGATATATTACTGTGGAGAAAAGTCTCATCATCGTACTGTGCTTGAAGTACAACATTGATTGTTTTTATGCATCCTGTCATAAGAAATTCCGGGTTTGACTTAAACACACCACACATGTGACCCAGTCCGTGAAAACCCCTCTAAAGTCATCATATGATTTTATGCTATATGACAAAAGAATTTTAACTTTAGCTGCATTTTCATACACTGGGTCACATATTGAAAAACATGCAAATTCATCAGACCAGTTCTTCCTTTACTTCACAGTCCAATACATGGGCACCCTGACTGGTCGAAAGCTTCACAGCCCCGTATGCAGCAAGCTGTGTGTTCTGGCATCTTTCCTTACTCAGACTCTTAGTCGTGCCTATTTTCCATGCTTTCACCACAGCAACTTAGAGAACTGTCTTTTCACTTGGTGCCTAACAGGTGGTTTGCACATGATATCATGTCAGGAAGTAATTTTACAAACAGGAGGCACTATTACAAGCTCACAAAAAGGCTATGGTTTGTGTGTTTACGGTTGCTCAAATTGATCAAACAGAGCCTTTTTATTGAGGATGCGCAAAACATGGGGGGGCTAAAACCACCAGCAAGAACATTTCTCTTCAGTCGGGAGGAACAGACTCAGATGTGTGTCCACACGTGTGCCCAGAGACCACTTAGTTAAATTTAACACCACTAACAGTTCAATCAGGGTTAACAGTTACACAAAAGACAGGTGAACACAAAAAAAGAAAGAAGAAAAAAACACCTTCAGCTTGATTGACAGCCTAATTGGCCAATCATAGCACATTATAAGGAGGAGGGCAGGATTAGACATCATGTCATGGCCAATCCGGTAGGGCTGGGCCATAAAACGATAACGATATGTATCGCGATGGACACGTAATCGATATCAATAAAAAATGTGTTCGATAAAACGTTCGTTTTATTCTTTGTCGGAAGAAAACGGAGGTCGTGAAGCTAGTTTGGTTGCTGTCATGCGCACTCGCTCCGCGACCGGCACTAGGACCCTGAAGTAGTACGGTCACGATTCAGGAAGTATAAAAGGAGACAAGATGGCGCTTCACATCGCTCAGTCATTGAGTCTGCCCATGTCGATTCCGATGCTTCGCCGGATATTATGTGATTTTGGGTCCAATTCCTGATTGAGTGTGTGTTGCTAGAACGCGGTGTTAGCTTCTCCGCTTTATTTTGTCGTTTCTCGCGGCAGCGCAACAGCCTGTTAATTCATGCACATGCAGTGATGGGAAAGACAAACGAGTCGATGGATGTCCATTCTTTTATTTTCTGCGTTGTCAGGCGATATTACAAACTTCCGGGTGGATTCCGTACTGAAATCAAACCAAAAACTACTAAAAGAAAACAGGTTCAGGCTCTATATTCCAGCTCATCTCACATTTCCGCGTTCACGCACATTGGACTGCATTACCCACAAAGCATTGCCCGCATTGGACTACACTCCCGTAAACAGCTGCCGTAAAATCAACCTCTCTCCCGCAACAGCGGGTATAATTGAGTAAACTCTTGCTCTCAGCGTGAGAGAGTTCTTACAATGACTCGCGTGGTTATCCTGCCTGTTCGCACTATTTCGGCGTTTAGATTTACCGTCCACGCTACAAAGGCTAACTGCTAGTCTTCTGGTCCGCTTCCGGTTGCATTAACAAAAGCACTCGCTCTCTGGTAGGCTAGCAACGTAGGAAGTGATACACCAACGTCAATCATGTAACAGTATCACGTTTGGTTGCCCCATGTCGTTGTCTCATGCTGGTCTGCCGGATTTCTCTTCAAAAGCAGAAAATGCACTTATTTTATTACACTTTATTAAGCATTTCTTACATTTTCTTTTATTTTGCACCGTAAATGTTAAGAGATAATTGTGTTGATTGTGACTTTATGTTTACATTTTAATTATTTGAGTTTTCCATGGTTATTAACATGTCTGTCTTAATAACTGAGGGGACTATGATCAGGGGAAGGTTAAGTTTAAAATGAAAATGTTAAAATGTAATATATTTTTCTCCTGGTCCTTATTTTAAATGGGTCATAAAAATATTAATAACTATCAATATCGACCGATAAGAAACACTGATATCGTGATACAGTTTTCAGCCATATCGCCCAGCCCTACAATCCGGTGCAGTGTCTATGGGGGAAAAAACGTATATCTTATATCTTATGTCTTTTAATTCTGGTGTAAAATCCATACTCTTTATAACACCCATTGTAATGAGAATCAGTGTTATTCACTTCACCTGTTTTAATGTTATTGCAGAATCCACAGGCATTTATCCTATATTTTTCTTTTTGTTTTAGACCTAAAATATGGCATTGAAACTAAAAATCAAATATTGAATAGAACCAGACCTGTTAGACCAAACACCACCAGACTTTTTTCTTTGGGGTCATGTGAAACCTATCAGGATCAGCTTAGGTCAATAGTTGCGCTAAAGGATGAAATCATCTTTGCATGTAACTACATTGGTTCTGATACATTAAGAAAAGTTTAGCGTTTATGTATTGTGTATACATCAATGCTGCTTCCCAGGAATGTAGGCAAAAAGCACCAATACACCAGTCCATCACTGTGCATAAACACATTTACACCTACTGTACGTAGGAGGAAACCCCATGTGGATCCAGAGGGAGCATGTGAAACTGTGCACATAACCTGACCTAAGGATCGAACCAGGACCCTGTGAGGTAGCAACTAATTATAGTTCTTTGGTTAAAAACTATATTCAGGAGCCGTAAGTGTCCCCTTATATCTAGACCGCTTATAGGGATGGGGATCATCAGTCACCTCCGGATACAATATCATGATTCCTAGGTGCTGATTTAATTAAATCTGTGATTCTATAAGTATCACGATTTTATAAACATCACAATGAGATGTTTCATTTGTTTAAATTTTAAGTGTTTAAAAAAGTATAAAGATTGATTAAACGTAACCCATTCCTTATTACATTAGTTTTTTCAATTAAAAACCAAGTGCAGCATTTAAACAACACAAAATACCTATAAATGAAAGAGTTTAAGATTTGAGTTAACAAAAAGCTACACTTTTACTGCTCACTCTGATCATACTGCCTCAATTCCTTCCAAAGTCTCAAAACTCAACTCGACAGTGAGCACACGGGTCGAGTGTCTACGAGCATGCGGTTATGTGCAGCTTCTAACCCACACCATTTTCGACTAATTAGCGCTTGCTGTGTTTTGAGACTTTTTTGGAGAAAAAGACAGATCGAAACCTTTTAACACGCACAATTTTTGATAACTTAAGGCCATAACAATCTGTTTCTGCTGCACCACTCGGAAGCTTCTGCGCTCGGTACAGATTCGGTTAGATTTGAGGCTGATTGTCCATGACTGGTGATTGGCCAATCAAACTGAAAACCAGCCTATTTTGGTCACTGGCCGATTGACCGGATCCTCTCTATTATAAATGTAGAAAGTTTTTATAAAAAATCTGTTTTGGAGTCAGTGTGGTGATGCGTAAAACACCACACAATAGAATGGTGATTAATACCTGAACCACTGATGACACAACAGCTCTCTTTTACACTACAATGACTTTGCGTTACCTTTTCTCTTCTAGCGCTCTGCATATCTGTCTAGATTTCTAACTAACCTTGTCCAAAATGGCCCATCACCCATAATACACTGCGTCACATTCCCAAAGTTAATCATGATAACGATAAGAAAACGGTATATCGTGCAGCTCTGAACAGGAAGCGGGTCAGAGAGGCACAGTGTGTGTGTGTGTGTGTGTGTTATATTAGGAACACAAATCTGTGTCCTGTTCATCCACTGTACAGGTCAGAGCGAGACACTACAGCCGTTAAAGAGTGAGAGCAAAACAAACCCCTTTACACACACACACACACACACACACACAGGGAAAACATTCACATTCAGACAGCGTACTGTGTGTCTGGATGTACGAGAGGAGGGCTGAGTGTTAATTAGAGAGGGAGTGTGTGTGTGTGTGTGTGTGTCAGAATTCGCACAAATCTCAGTCTCCGGTTCTGACTCTGGTACCCGGTACGAACACCACAGAACCGTTAAGGCCCACTCTGTGTCATTCAAGGTCGCGCGCTTCGTCCCGTTTTTTTCCCTCCCCATCTGCGCGTGCACGAGCGAGCACTATACCGCGAATGTAAACACGCAGAATGAGGCCCGTGTCCGTTTAAAGACGTTACGCGTGTGTGTTTAGTCTGGTTTTCGCCTCACCCTCATCCCAGAAGCACCGAAAACGCCGTCACTAGGCCTACTGCACCGGGAAACTCACCTTCAGACAGCTCCAGCTCCAACTCGGCGATCCGCGCTCGGATGTCCAGCGGCAGCGGTAATGCATCACGCTCCGCCATTCGGTCTCCTCCCCGGATCCGATTCTCACACTCGAGTCGTTCTCAGAGCCCAAACGGGCAGCATGAGTGTGTGAGCGAGCATCCGACTCGAGACGCCACGCGCTCTAAATTGTTACTGGCTCGTGCATTGACCGCGCGCGCACGAGAAAGAGAAGAGAGAGAGACAGAGAGAAGAGGAGACGCGGCTCCGGTTAATCAGGATGCTGCGAACGCCAGTGATTTGCGGCGGAGAACAGAGAAGCGTCTCAGCTACAGCGACGCCTCAGCGCCTGTGCCGTGGCGTCCGGGTCACGTGATCGCGGCGCACGCATTCCCGGTGGAGGGCGACAGAGCTCACTGTTAGTGAGGCCCTAACGGAAATCTGCAGCTGTCTGTGGAAATCTCACGCATGATTCTGCTCGTGACGCTGCAATAATCCAGACATTCTTTACGCAGAAGTTTCCCACGTTTGCAGAACATCTTTTCAACTTTACAGATGGGTTTCTCTAGTGCAACTTAAATCCGAGACAAGAATCCAGCGCGCGCGCGCACACACACACACACACACACACACTAATGTGAAGTAGAAGGATGTGGGTCATGGTGCACTCTTGTAGTTCTGGGATTTGAACTAAACACTTCTCAGAAACCCAAGTTTAGTCTGATGAGCTTCCAGATGCCAAAAACAAAAGGCAAACTGGTGGATAATATTTACCAGCTGGTAGGTACTGGCAGAAAGGAAACTGGAAAATACATTAGTGTTAGAAAAATGCGTTACTCGAAAATATCAGCTATTTTCAGTCACTTTAGTCAGCAATAAGCAAACTGGAAAACAAATTACCAGCTGGTAAAAATGGTCTACCAGTTTGATCAGCTCCGTCTTTAGGCAGTTAGTAGCTGGACTGGACTGGGAAAAAATGGAGCAATGTTCAGAGAAAAGGATAAAATAAAAACAGTTGGTCCAGGCAGATGGCACTATCACAGCAGTTTTAAACACGGACCTAATGCCAGTCAATGTGGCAGCTGTCTATTTTGAATAAAAACAAAACTGCCAGCAGCTTCCCACATATTGTGCATGTATTTTTTATTGTATTTTGCATGGCAGTTTGGAAATCATGTAAATGGTGTTGTCTAGATGCCAACTAAACTTAGACTCTTTCTCAACCTGTATGTAATGGCCAGATAAACATGCCAATGATATATAAACCATTACATAATTAGATTTTTTTAAAAATAAAATTATGTTTGCAATTAACTGGTTAGTTAGACAGAGTGAGACTGAAACACTATTGTTCAATCTTTGCCAACTCCAGCTCAGCTGATCCAAGCTAATCCTGCAGCAAATAAAACACTAATCTGTGCTCCTTTGTGGGTAGCTGTGAAAAACTGTCTCATGTAGAAGCAAATAGATTTTCTTATCTATTAAAATTATTAGCCTATGTAAATAACTGAGATATTGCAATCAGTAGGGTGTTTGATAATGACAGCTGAATGCAGCTACAAAACAGACATCACAGATGAAACAGGTCCACATCTGACAAGTAATTTTGTTTGTTTGTGTGTGTTTTTTTTTGGACCCACCATACACTCACCAGCTACTTCATTAGGTACACTTTGCTAGTAATTTTGCCTTCAAAACTGCTATCATTCTTCCTGGCATAGATTTATACAAGGTGGTGGAAACATTCCTTTGAGATTTGGTCTATATTAACATGAACGCAGTTACTGCAGATTTGTCAGTTGCAAATTCATGATACCATGAATCCATCTCCCTTTGCAAGCCATCCCAAAGATGCTCTTCTGGACTGAGATCTGGTGGCAGTGGAGGCCATTTATGTACTTATTGTCATGTTCAGGAAACCTGTTTTAGATTATTTATTTTATGGAATGTGGGTTATAAAGGGATGGACATGGTCAGGAGCAATACACAGGTAGGTTGTAGCATTTAAACAATGCTTAATTGGTACTGATGGCCCCAAGAAAATATCCCCCACACCATTACACTAGTGCCAACCTGAACTGTTGATACAAGACAGGATGGATCCATGCCTTAGTGTTGTTTATGCGCTACTTTCCAAACGTTGCACTGGAAATCAAGACTTATCAGACAAGGTGCCGTTTTTTTCCAATCCTGTACTGTCCAATTTTGGCAAGTACACACAAATTTTAGCCTCAGTTTCCGGTTATTAGCTGACAGGAGTGTGTCCCGGTGTAGTCTACTGCTACTGTAGCCCATCTGCTTCAAGGTTCGACGTGTTATGCATTCAAATATGCTCTGTGGCACGTCTCTGAAGGTATCTATGCACAGAGACCTGACACGGGATAGTTTCTCTTTTTCAGACCATTCTCTGTAAACCCTAGGGATGATTGTGTGCACATTTTGAGCTTCATTAGATGATCTTGATCATGTCTACATGCCTAAATGCATTCAATTGTTTCCATGTGATTGGCTGATTAGATATTTGAGAGATGTTTTAAAGGTATACCTCAAGAAGTGAGTGTATATATACTGAATATACTGTATATGCCCAGAAAAAAACACCTGCCAAATGTAATAAAATAATCAGATCCCTACATTTCCTCTTTATAAATTATTTTATTCAAATATACACTCACTGATTATATTGTTGGCAGCATGGTCTAGCACCTCCAGGGTTTTGTTATTATTGATGTTAAAAACATCCAGTACTCCAAATCGAAGGGATGCTATAATGAATTCAGTCCTGGTGACTGGGAAAATTCTAAAATACACTGGACTCATTCTCATGAACAGAAGCCTTGTGCTTCGACAACATCCCTTTGGAATACTAACGATGCTCAATTGATTGCAGCGGGCCAGTTGCAAGACAAAAATCCCTAGCACACTACAACACCAACAGTGGCAGCTTTAACTATTGACAATAATAGCTACTGTTTTTATTTAATTGGTAAAAAAAAAAAAAGTCTCTTGTGAGTGAAAATCCTTTTCAGACCAGCAGTTTCTAAAATACTTAAACTAGCCCATCCCACACCAATAGCCACCCTACAGTTAATGTCATTGGGATATTTCTTTCCTATTCTGACGTTTCATATGAACATTAACCTTTACCTCTATTTGCCTGATTTTATGTATTGTACTGCAGACATATAATTTTGCGATTTGGATAATTAAATGATTAAGCAGGTGTACAGACGACCTGGTGGCGGTAAGTGGTGAGCACATGTGCACAAAAATAAGCTTCCTATCTCCCTTGGGCTTCCTCTCATATTTATGCATAAATTATCACTGAAGGTTTTAACGATACTGCAAGCTACACATTCATGAATACATTGTCAAGGAATGAGTCAAGTCTTAAGTAGCCATGTACTATGGAGATGTGCAGAGGGCAGGTCTAAAGTTGCCTGAGCATCTGTTCAAGGTAAAGTTGAATGAAATTAAACTGTGATATTGTTCCCTTTTTATTCAATTTTTTTAAATTGTAAGAAAAAAACAAAACCTGATGCCATGTGATGCCATGTGCCCCATTACATGATGTATCCAAAGAATACACTGATGTTTTTTAAGTTGTAATTGTATAAGTAGTGTGATCTCCTTTCAATAAAAATCTCCACATATCCTTTGGAACAAAATGCAGCATACTGATTAACCACAACACTAACGCCACGACAAGGTAACCCGAATAACATTGATTATCAATTATATACCAGTTAACTGGTGACAGGATCATGGGTGCCCAAGGCTCATCTATGTCTGTGGGACCAAAGGCCAACCCAAATAGTCCTATAGTCTCATAGAAGAGATAAAGCAGCACACATTGTTGAAAAATGTCAATGCTGGCTATGATATAAAGATTTTAGAACATCCAGTTGACCACAGCCTGTCGTGTATGGAGTTTAGCAGGTAAAGAGTTCAAGGTTGATGATACAGCCCAAAGTTTCCTCAGATCTCAATTGAAAAATTAGGCCCACAGCACCCAAAGGATCTGTCACTAACATCTCAGTGCCAGACATCAGAGCACACTCCCAGAGGTCTTGTGGAGTCATGCCCCAAAGGGTCAGAGCTTCCCAGTGCCTCAAGGAGAATCTATACAATATTAAGTTGAATGTTTCCAGACTTTAATCTTATGTCTGATCAGTGCATACTAACTAATCTTTCATTATTTACTGAATTCATTTATAAAAAGTCTATATGATTAATGTCTTTACATTATCACTGAATAGTCTGACAGTCTGTCATTAAAGCTAAACATAAATTTAGATTAACAGTAATGTTATTTCCATGTTATTTTCATAGGAAGTTTTTTCCAGGAACACTACACAAACATTAGAGAGCAGAGATGCATACAAATTCAAAAATAAAATAGACATTTCTTACTTTTATATTATTCTTGCCCACATTTAGTTGAAACCCTTAACGTCAATAAAGAAATTATAATAACCTTAATTTCTTATTTCATTTCCAATTATATAGTGCTTTTTTGTTCTGTTCTGTTCGAATATCAGTTGTTAGAATTTATGCTGTTGTTTAAAACTCTTTTCAACTTTAAACATCTGCCTCTCTAAAGGTTTCTGCATACTGTCATGTACTATAATATGTTTGTTGTATAATAAAACAACATACTGTATTTATGTTGTTCAATATGTTACCTTCCAACTAACAGTGGCACTGCAGTTTACAGGGCACAAAATCCACAGAAACTCACCATCAGAAACTGTACTATTCATCAAAGATGCATGGACACGAGCACATATTGCACAGATTGGAGTGCACTGAATGATGTATGAATGAATCTGCAAGAGTAAATTTTTGAGCCAACTGATGATTCAGCTTCAGCTGCTTGGCAACAAGCTCTTATCTGTTAAAACCTTTTTATACATTCTATACATATTACAAACACCACCTCTATGGGTGGGGGCTTGAATCTCGTCTCCAGTCTGTGTACACATTGTTTTTATGCTCTCCCCAGGCTTGTTCCTCCCAAGACATGAAGTGTTAGGCTGACTGGCATTTTAAAATTGTCTATAGTGTATGATTGAGTGCAGCAGTGTGTGTTTGTATCCTGCAGTGGGACATCACGCTATCCAGGGTGTACCTTGCCCAGTGCCCTAAGTTCTCTGGGATAGGTTCCAGACCCCTGCGACCCTACATAGTTGCCTGCGACAGCTGCAGCAGCCAGGTCAGACCTTCCTGGTGTCTCTTGTCTATAAATGTACTAAAGTCATTTATACCTACTTACTTATTTTAACTCAAATAAAGTACTAAAGACTTGTGAATTTATTACATGTATTTTAGCCCACGGTTCCCAGAATCGCAGATGTGATTAATGTCATTACTGTTATTTTCTTAGCTTCCGTGTAACGGTTTTCTGTAATTTGCATAATATAAACACTTTGTTTTAACCACCATTATATTGGAATTGTGCTTTGCAGTTACACACAGCAGCCAGGGTGGTGATCTGGCGAATATTTAAACTATTGGCTGAATATTTTATATTAAACATCTTACTGCATACTGTAACTATTTTAAAAAATATATTGTTTAAATTGGTAAATTCCTTGATGTATATAAATTTATCTTTAGATCCACTTTTATTACACCAAACAAATTGTATCATCTTGAGAACATGGGACTACACACAGAATGCTCTACAGGTTCACCTTTATAGAACAATAGAGGTCAATCGGTCAGTCAGGTCAATCGATTGGCCATAGAACAAATTGGGCAGAAACACAGGCCAAGATGGTCATTCCCTGTGTCATATGACCACCAGTACATATATGGTGAACTCATTTCGAAACCATGCAGTTCTCCCACTCTTTTGCACTCTTAGCCATGTAATGTAGTTGCTATTATTACTATAGATCAGATGCATGAGTGGTTTGTGATTACTGCCACAAATTTTAGTATATCACCTAAAGATATCTAAAATAAAAATCAAGTTATTTTATACATACTGTAAAAAAAAATTAGTACAGTAGGCTTATTTCTAGAAATTCTTCCAAAATTTGAAGCTTAGGATTTCTTTTATTCTAATGGCAGATGGTGTTAAAATTGAAACCATATCAATATAATTGTATATTTGTTTAAAATATTATAATGAGGAGAAATATTGAATATTTCTATACTTTAGGATCTAGACCATGTTCTGTGATGAGGCCTTTTGAGAAATATCATCTTGCAAAAGGCATGAGCACACAGAAATATGTAAAAGCACTTTCTGATAAATTGTTATTCATTTTTGCGTAAAATAACAATTGTTCCTAAAATACTCAATTAAAAAAAAATAATAATAATTTGCTACCAAAACATTGCAAGAGGTTTTAAGAGTGTTTGAGACAACTTATAGAATTAGTCTAAATAATTCAAACCTGGACCCACTTCTTCTTGCTGATGTCATGTCCTGACCTCACACACTGTCTTGATCCACTGCATCTGCTGTGCCATCCTGGTAGGTGAGTTGCTCTCAATGTGGCTAAATGTCGGTTGGCTCACCTGAAGAATATTCATGCCCCCTGAAGAGAGTCATCTAACCTCATTCTTCTATTGTTATTCATGTTATGATGCGAGAGGTACTTAAAGACTAGATAGAGAACCCCGCGGTTCAAACTGGTTGATGTGTTTTGATCATACATCAGAGCTCCACATGTCCCGCTGTGCCCATGTGGCACTGCAATGCCTCCTAACCAGTGAGTGAGTCTTCTGTTGTCTGTAGGGGTTGCTTAAGTGGACAGCTTTGATGAAAATTCTCTGTACTACTTGGGATCTAGCCACTGTTTGATAAAAGGCTGTTGAAATTTTTTGGTTACAGTATATAAAAGGCAACTATTGCCATAGGTGATATAATAGCTGTTACACACTGGGGAACACGGTGGCTAGGACTCCCCCCCAAAAAACAAAGCTCTATGATGAAAAATTTTGTAGGCGAGTTTGGCGTCAGGAAGCACTTTAGTGAGTCCTGTTATATGTATGATTGCGATGAATGTGCACCGAACTGAGTAGTAGTATTCTATGAAGATAGCTCCATAAGTTGTACATAAATTCCAAAATTTGATGCAAAGACTACTTTATACATCTCTAGTAGAAGCCATTAAAATGCTTTCCATTTTCCCTCGTAATTAAGAGAGGTGAGACTCTATCGCGATGTAATAGTATGGATACTTACCATTAAAAAAAAAGTTTAGCCCATTGTGGTACCCATTGTTCCACCTTTTTTTGACTGATGAATGGCTAATGTTTGTGAACAGGGAGGTGCAATGATAGAGGCATGGGTATGACATTTCAGCCATATTGTAGATACATAAAAGCAAGAGCTATGAAAAGCTGTGATGTGGGGATGGAAGCAAGAAATTTTACCTGAAGTGATTCTCGGCTTTAACCCACAGGGACTTAGTCCCCAGTGAGAATATTGCTGTATCTTATGCAAACAATAGGGAAATGTGAAGTTCATGTAGCCTGGGCAGAATGACATTGTGATATGCCTTATGTTCAGACCAAACAATAGACTGAAACTAGAGGCTCCAATGTGTGCAGATGTGATAAGTTCAATAATACATTTGCACAGGGCTTGGATTTAAAAAATTGTTGTGAGATTGAAGGTACGAACAGTCCTTATTAGCAACAACACATTCAAGGTCTTTGGACAAAAGATAAGGAATGGAATTAACACCAAGAGTACCATTCATACATAATGTCCAATTGGCAAAAGTAAAGTGACAGAGACTAAATAAATCTGTCTTATAAATTAACCTTTAGGATAGTTTATCTATTAAAACTTTACATAATGTATAATATTGTCCTATCTTCCCAATTTTCTTAGGCACAGAATTATTATAAAATAAATCCTTGTCATTTGAGGCCTTTAGGTAAATTAAATGGGCTGCAAAAATGTCCTATTCTATCAATGCAACGTTGCATGTCTGATCCTGTCTGTCTCATGTACTTCCTTTTTACTTCAGGTCAAGTGGGTTTTATTGTTCTTTATCTATATAGATTAGACACAAGACACACCTACTCATTCTTTATACCACTTATCCTGTACAGGGAGGCGTGGAGCCTGTCCCAGGGGACATGGGGCACTAGGGAAATACTTTGGAAAAGCCAATCAGCCTACTCTGCATGTCTTGGGACTGTGGGATGAAACTGGAGAACCTGGAGGAAACCCACATGCAAACTCCACGCACACAGACCTAATGTGTAATGTATGTTCGAAACTATGTACAGGTTAACTTGGATTGCGAGTATAATTCGTTTAGGAAGCATGATTGTACGAATATTAAAACTACAATGGAGGGCCAATGAAATAAAAAAAGGGGAGGGGGAGGAGGGGCAGGTAATTTCCGAGTTTAAAACTTACCTGAAAGACTCTCTATGGGTTTTTTTCTATCAAAGAAGGAAACCGCATATACACTGTGTTTAGAAGAAAACACAATACTGACTTGGATGTATTGCCTTTGTTTATCAGGAACTACAACGCAATAGACAGATTCAAGGTTATCTCTGGTTACATCAACACGCAATACAAAGGGATTTGTGGTACAACAGGAAACAATAATACAGGTCATTAAATTAATCGATCCTCATGGTGTGGATCTTTGTAGAGTGCAACGTCTTAGGCAAAAGGGCCTAATGATTTTTGGCATATAGAATCCCATGACAAATTGAAGCCGTATGGTATTACATCGTAAATGGGTGTATCGATGGTTTCAATCGTTTTGTTGACTGGATGAACAACCAATAATGTCCCCAAGGTTGTGGCTGATTACTATTGGCCCTAATACTCTGTCGTAGATACCCTTGCATCTGTCCATGGCGTTGTAGTTCCTAAAAAACAAAGGCAATCACCTCATCCAGGACAGTATGGTGGTTTGTTCTTAACGGACTCAGCTTACAGGAATGTCTCTTCAAAGTCTGAATGCTTATGACGATCTGGTGATTCTGGGCTAAAATAACAAGTATATCCTTGTTGCTAAATCCAAAGGAAAAGTTTGATTAGATCTTTCACTTCAGGCATAATGCAAAACAAGTGACATCTGCCCAACTTTGAAAAGGGTATGTGTGGTTTCTTTCCTTGATAGAAAAACCCCACCGATTTTTGACATTTTAACACAAAACATTTAAGTCTTTTTTTCAAAACTTTTGACTTACAACTTGAAACTTCTGAGTTTTAAATTCAATGCCCCTCCCCTTCCAACTCCTTATTTTTTTTTATTCTCATATTCGCCCTAATACTCTGTTGTACAAAGTTTAATTTCCGCATAAAAATAAGGGAAACTTAGATGATTCGTTCCACAATCCAAAAATATTCATATAAAAAATTTATACAAAATATAAAGAAAATATTAAAGAAATTAACCTGCACTTTCCTTTGTAAAGTATTGTGGCTGAAGTGAGATGAGAATGGAGACACACAGTAGCCATCCCTTCTCCTCTCCTCTCTCATTGCACAAACACACACAAACAAACAAAACATTGCTTTAATGACACTTGCTTTTGCCTACTTTTGAGGATTTAGAGGGAATATGACATTGCATTGATTGGTCTCCCATACTGCTTCAGCCTTGAAAAAAAAAATTTCTTTATGAAGGCTGTTGTTGCAGTGTACACTAGTTACCAAAAAACAGTCACTACACAAAATAAAAAAAAACTTTACTCACAATCCCACAGCGTGAAAGGGAGAAGAACCATTGGCTTAGTTGTGATCATGTGACACTCGGAAGACAAGTAATACTCGTACAGTATATCAAAATCTTAGTTAAAAGTTAAAATTAACATTTTTTTAATTAAAAAGTTTTTGCTTGTCTTGCAAAACACTCACAGACCAAGTTACTCGCAATCCAAGGTTTCAGTGTAATAGCATATATGGAATTATGTGTGTGCATAACTCCTTCAAGACTGTTGAAATCATTCCAGTTGTCTACCTGATGAAGCTGGAAGATGGTTGAGGAAATGCCAAAAGTGTGCAAAGATATCATCAAAGCAAGAAGATTCTGCTTCTGGAACCATGATGCATCACATAACAGTAAAAAGTAACAAAAGAATTTAAGGCCTTCAAAGTTTATTTAAAGACAAACATAGACTCAGCTGCTGTTACAGTTAACAAAGATTCATTCCGCCATATGGTTGCAATGCAGTGAACAGTCTTGATGCATGACTTCCTTTGGGCCTTGTGGAATTATCAGCCATGCTTGTGGTTCAAAGCAGTGTTTGAAAAGTGTCTTCAGGTAGGTGGGGGCTGGAATGTTTTTGGTTTTGTTGGCAAGCATTGGCGGTTTAAATTACATGCAGACACAGGAAGCAAGTGGTAGGAGAACTGCAGGGGTTTGATTGTGTGTGGGAGAAGGCATGACAAACGTTCAATCTCAAGATAACAAGAGACTGAACAAGCAAACAAATGCCTGTGCACATTCCAGTCCTTTCTTTTGCTTTAAAGGAGCTTCCTGGGGTACAATAGCTGAAAATTATTGTTAGCTGTCCAGTGCTATGCTATGGTTGTGTAAGTTGTTAAAGGGTTTGATCCCTGGGGAGTTGACAAGAGCATCTCCAGCTTCTTATTTCTTAAACAAACATGTCAGAATATCCAACCATGTCAGAATATTCACATATCCTGTGGTTGTGGAAAAGATGTTACTATGTTTCAGAAGGGTCAAATTATTGGCCTACATCAAAGAAGAAAACAATTAAGGAGATTCCTGAAACTACTGAAATTGGGTTAAGAACTCTCCAACACATTACAAAAAACAGGAAGAATAGGGTGTACCGTCATTACCAAAAAAAACTTTGATTGAAAAAATTGAAATATATAATATTTTTATATATTAAAATAAAAAGCAAATAAAAATATAAAGCAAAAAAATAAAATAAATTAAAAGAGTTCTATATATGTTTAATTGT
The DNA here is from genome assembly GCF_024256425.1 of Clarias gariepinus. Lineage (NCBI taxonomy): Eukaryota > Metazoa > Chordata > Actinopteri > Siluriformes > Clariidae > Clarias > Clarias gariepinus. Next base: position 10,548,947 of record NC_071124.1, on the reverse strand, counting down.
AAAAGCATTTCCACATTCAAAATTATGCTAAAATTATTGGAATTGGGTTATGAACTGTCCAACGCATAATTAAAACCTGAAAGGGTAGTGTTTAACTGCTAACTTCAGAGAAGAACTGTGGTTAAAATGAATCATAAATGACCATAATGGAAAATCATTTAAACACTTGGGAAAGTTGCATCATAAGCTGACAGTATAAATCACAGCAGTGTTTAATAGCGAATCTCCATCCAATTTCTACATGGACAATATAAATTTCCTTTAATTCCCTATAAAAATTACTCAAAATTAGTGGTGTAACAGATTATATTGGGTTTATGATCCATAAAGATCCCTCCCTATGGTTCTGCAGACATGTGAACTGTGGATGTAATGTAAGGATTAACATTCATAAGGAGAAATACAGGTTTGGGGCTTGATCCTGACGGCATATTCCTTAAAGGATGCTTTGTGTTTCTGCAAATATGCAGAAGCAGATATGATATGTGAATCATATACAGTGGTACCTTGGTTTCACCTTTAGAAATAGAATTTAGAAATTGGTATACGCATGAAGCATTTTCGGCATACTAGTGAACAAACTGAGCCACTTGCATCAGTAGAAAGCCATGGGGAAGTGGGTTTACATATTTTTTTGTAGTTGTTTTTGTATTTTGTGCACGATTTAGTGAAGATATGGGTTGCAAGAATGTTATCAAGTACCGTAGCAAGAAAAAAAGGGAGTCACTTTCAGTTTTGTTTTTAAAGTTTATTGTTTAATGTCTATTTATTTCATATTTTACTTCATTTACATCTTTTCTGTTTTAATTGTTTTTATATGCAAAAATGTAATTATGGTGCTGGAAACTGGTAATATGTTTGGGTCGTTGGAACGGATTATCTGCATTTACATTATTTTCTATGGAAAAATGTGTTTTGCAATATCAAATTTCACCTTAAGAGCTCTCCTCCAGAATGGATTAAATTTGTATGCTGAGTTACCACTGTATTCACAAAAAGCCTATTTTTTTAGTGCAAGTTGCTAAAAAGTAGGCTGATTACAGAAAAATCTTCAATCTGTCAGTACCTTCTTAGTAAATAGAAAGCAAAATTATATTTGTTTCCCTTTTTTGCCCATTTGAAAAATTACTTGACTCAAAAAGTGTGACATGAACTGTGTGTTTTATGGTTAATTTCATCCTCATCAGATACAGTATAACATTATGGAATATAAACACATAACTGGATCACTATTATTATGCCCTTTGTTAGGTCTTCTTTTGTTTTCCTGATTCTCATGTGACCATCTATCATCGTTATGTCTTTCTGTTGCTTTGTATTTAACATGTTTCACTGCAAGTATAATATACTGTAGATATGCTGTTATAAGAATGTGTACTACAACCTACTTAATATAAAGCGTCCTATAATGCTGGTATAAACATCATGATGTAAGCAAATGCAAGAGTATACAGTTACTTATACAATCCTTACTAGCATGTGCAATTCATTGTGTATATTCTTCCTGATGTAAAAATTAACTAATTGAAATGTTGTTTCTTTGTATAATTAATTATTTGTCTTATATATACAGTGGCAAGAAAAAGTATGTGAACCTTTCATGGTTTTCTGCATTAATTGGTCATTAAATTTAGGTATTGACAAATTCAATGTGTCTAAAATAATAACACAAAAAAATCTGGTCCTTCATGTGTTTATTGAACACACTCATTCAACATTCAAAATTAAAGTTGAAAAAGTAAGTGAACCCTTAAAATTAATAACTGGTTGACCCCCCAGCAAGCAATAACCTTAACCAGGCGCTTCCTGTAGCTGTGGATCAGACCTGCACATCAATCAAGACATACAGACTTTCAAGACACATTACATACAGACATTCACACATTATCCCGAAGAATTTTTTTATACACTTGGGAATTCATCTTCCACTCTATGATTGCAAGCTAGTCAGGCTCTGAAACATGTGTTCTCTGAAACCAGTTGGGATGATGTTTTCATGATGATATGCAGATGATATGCAGCAAGATATACTCTTTTGCAGAAATTCAGGCAGCAACGTTTTTTCTTCTTAAGCAACAGCTTCCTTTGTGATGTCCTGACACCCTGCTTGTTCAATGTTTTACGTACTATAGTATGAGTAATATAGACTTATGAACACAGATGTTAGCCAGTTCCAATGATGCCTTCAAATCTTTGGCGGTCACTCCTGGCTGATTTTTTTTTCATTGATGAGTCTTCGTTGTGCTCTTTGGGTCATTTTGACTGGATGCCCACTTTTTGGCAGAGTAGCCAAAGTCCCAAAGTGTCTGGTGAATTTCTAATGTCTTTGTAACCCATTTCTAAAATCACTTTTTAAGCCCTTTCCAGCTTTATGTAAATCAACTGTTCTTGATTATAGATCCTCCGAAAGCTCTTTTTGTTGAGGTATCAGCGTATTCTTCTTGTGCGAAGCAAATTCAAAAGGTTTGAGTGTTTTTTTCAGTCAAAGTCCACAGCTACAAACTCATTTTCTTAACAAGACTCCAGGTATGTTAACACCTGACCCCAATGAACTTTTTTTTGAGGTAATTTTAACTCAAGGATACACATACTTTTTTTCCCACTAGCGATATGAGGTTTTTATGGTTGTTCTCAATAAAGATATGAAAGATCAGATTTCTTGTTATTTTATTAGGCACATCATATTTGTCAATACCTGACGTAGACAAAGATCGGATCACCTCTTATACAATTCCATATGGTTCACATACGTTTTCTTGCCACTGTATAAAAACCGTGGAAGCACTTGGTATTGATCCACTTCTCTCAGTCTGGTATCTGAACCTGGGGCATTTCATTCATTCGATCTTATTTTGCTTTTCATTAAAGCACTAATGCTGGAGAACTGTTAGTCTTCCTCATGTTCCCAAAAGAGGGGCAAAAAAAATCTCAGCCCCAATATTATCATTTACATCAGGTAAAAATTATTTTGGCCTTTTTAATAAATCCAACTTGAGATACTCTGACAGTGCTATGTCTACTATGTTCTAAAGATTTCTCTCATGAATTATGTCATCTGACCATCGGATGCTGTAGAAAGATGTTGTACCTGTAAATAATTATGTAGAAGAGCAAATCATATCTTTGGGAATGTAAAATAATCTCTATACTTCAGCAGATATCACACATCTCTCAAAGGTTCTGAGAGGCTCCTGCAAATTGATACCAGTTCCCTACAATCTATACACATTTTTTTTAATGGTGCACAAGAGAAAAATTATCCTAATTAGCACTTTTCTGCTATGTGAAGCTATTACTTTGCTTTGTGGGTGGGTTTTACATGATAATACATTAACCAGCTCTTTCTTTATCATGCATATAAAGCAGTGCTTGAAAATGAAAATATAAAGGACATGTAACCTCAGTAAAATGCTTCTCGGTCTTATATTAATAAAAAATAAACAATGAGTTTTTGTGCATGGAGTTTACATGTTCTCCCTGTGCTTGGTGGGTCATGCTTAAGGTCATTGCTGGATCTGTGATAGGCCTGCAATCTGTGATTCTTGCCTGCAATAAGGAAGCCCTTGATTAAATTCCCAGTCAAGGTTCAACACCAGCCATGGATGCACACGTGTAGTGCCAGTTCCAAGCAGAATTAAAGGGTCAAGAACATCATCTGGCATAAAACCTGTTTCAAGTTATATGTGTGGGATGCAGTTTTAGAACTATAAAACCTAACTGGAACAAACTGCAATTAATGGCATTAAACATTTTTCCTGAATGAACAGATGACAATCTTGCCCTGTAATAAGATGCAATTGAGCTGTGAGCATATGTCAATATTATGGTCTTGTTACATACATGTTGATAGATATACTTTGCAATGAGTGCATTACCCCAGCTTGAAGTAAGGAAATGTTATTTGTATTTTGAAAAGCTGTATTTACCAAATCACTACAGTATTCTGGTACAAAGAATATAGGACCATAATCACACTGTCAAATCAGCCTTTATTAGTTGGGAAAATGGTATTAAATATTTTTACATAAGTTCAGTCAAGTTTAAACCAAAATTATTTGGGCTCTAAACTCTCCTTCTGACCAACTTAATTTTACATAATGTAGAGTAAGAGATTTTAGCACATAATCAAGTGAATGCATTAATTCAAGGTGGTGAGAATTTCTATACAAAAACTCTACACAGTCAAAGTTTGAAGTGAGTCCAAAGGCCAACTGCATCATTATCCATCTGTGCATTTCACCAGGTAAAGGCACTGTATCTGAGAAAACAGGGAGAATATTTGCATCAAATGAAACATGTACCCACTAAATAACTAGTTACAAACTGTTTATAAAAAAAAAAAAAAAAAAAAAAAAAAGGACTCAAAATTAACAAATGAATTTAATCATTTATAAAATCTAACCTGTGCTGTTGAGGAAAATCGGCCAGGTGACGGGCATGCTCGTAAAGCTGCACAGACACATTCGAAAATTGTGAAACTTTGTTGATCTTAATTTAAGTGTACACAATAATAAATGATGCTGTCTGAGCTCAGTTCAAGTGTAGAGAAGATCATTAAAGTGTAGGCCATTTTTATTGACATACACATCAATCAAAAGAGAGTTACATCATTGCTCAGACACACACACACACACAGAAAGAGAGAGAGAGAGACAGAGTGAGAGAGAGAGAGAGAGAGAGAGAGAGAGAGAAGGAAAAGCTTCTCTAGCATAATCAAAGGTGGACTATAATCCAGCTCTCAGATTTGGCTAATTTTCATCACTGACCCACAGCATGATGGGTCTCAGAGGGAGTCAAGAGCTCACAGTAAACTAAATACACACACACACCATCATGAGCATGTACTGCATCATGTACCTGGACAAGAAAGCTGCAGAAAACACCCATGATCTTCACAAGGCCATGTCACTACGTCACGACTCCATTAGGAACCACGGGTGTTAGGACAGTGAAGAAGTCTCCATGCTTCTCTAACACAAGGAACAGAAGAAGCTAATTAACTGGGTGTAAGGGAGAATTACTCGTCTTACGAATGATCTAAATTCCATTAACAACTCAATTACATTTAACTTATTCGGCTTGTACATTTTTTGACCTACAACTGTGGTGACTTGCCACTTCCAGGAGGAGTTTAGTATTTAGTATTAGGAGTTAGTGTTTCATTAATGGGGCTCGAGTTGAGCTGCAATCATCCCTCACGTCATCGCGGCTTTCTCCGAGTCTACAAAATTAAATTAAAGAATAAATAAAATAAAAAGGTCAATATCTTTTTCTTTTATTCAAATACACGAAATTTCTTCTTATCTCGGAAACTGACCTGAGAACAGAATGTGACCCCACGCCGCCGTCTCCTCTCTGTAGCAGCGCTTAGCTTCACACAGCAGCTCATTCGCATTCTGACCAAAACCCTCAGCGCTAAACTAAACTCCTAACGAGCTAAAACCTATTTAAACAAACGTCTTCTGGCGTTAGAGACATGAGGGAGAAAACAGGGACTCAAAACCAGACCTAAAACTCTGACTGGACAACCCGCTTTTATGCTCATTCGTTTACTTCTTTGATTTTTTGTTCTAGTAATTGTCAGGTTGTTTTGTGCATTACTGCCACCTACTGGACTGGAGGGTAAAACACAGACGATAAGTCCAGCTTAGAACGGAACTTTGAGAATTCAAGATTCAAAGGTGCTTCATTGGCATAACAAATATTTACATTCATATTACCAAAGCTTAGAAATAAGGCACAAGACAATAACAAGAGTAGATAGATAGAAAACAAACAAACAGAAAAGTATAGGAAGAGTAATAATAAACTAATATATATAAAAGAGTAAAGTCAAAGATAAAGTGAAAATTATTTGTAAAAAATCTATACATTATCTATTAATAAATGTTGCTCGTCCTTTCAGCAGCACCCATTGAGGGGTCGCCATAGCGGACTGTCCACACAACAACGTGGCATAGGTTTACACCAGATATCCTGACACAAACCTACCATTTCATTTGGGCTTGGGACCGGCACCCGGACCTTCTGCTATATCAGGTGAGGAACCTACCACTGAGCCACCAATGCCCCACTTTCTATATATAACACCGACATTCTGTTCCCTCATGTTTATGAATAATTAATTATTTAATATTATTATGTTTATGATTTTCCTCACTCCTTCAAAGTATCTAGCTTTCTAGGTGTAAAACCTAGGTGTAAAAGTACTGTATGTGTACCTGGAGCCATGTGAAAGACTGGTGTCATGACCAGGGTATATGTATTTCCTTCTTACGCTTTGTGTTCCCAGCTCAAGACTAAAGAATGAAGATGAATAAATAAATATAATCAGATACTGTTTAGGTACAACACCAACACAACCAGGTAAATTGAATAACATTGATTATCAATTATATACCATTAAACTGGTGACAGGATCATGGGCACCCCAGGCTCATCTATGCCTGTGAGACCAAAGGTCACTCTGTTCTGTCCAATCTCACAGAAAGCCAATGTAGAAAAAAATGCTGGAAAAAAAATAGATTCTTGACACAACAGAAATTGTGGTATCAGAACACTCAGTGCATCACAGATTGCTGTGTATGGGAATTGGCAGGCAAAGAGTTCAAGGTTGCTATTCTGGCCTCCAAATTCCCCAGATTGCAATCTGATCAAGGATCCATGGAATGCGCTGAACAAACAAGCTCGATCCATGGAAACCCCACCCTGCAACCCACAGCACCCAAATGCCCTGGTCTCAGACACCAACGAGGTCCTCTGTAGGGTCAAAAACCACTCAGGTCATGCAAAGAGAACCTACACAGTCCCAGGCTTAATGTTTTGGAGATTTTAATGTTATAACTGAATGATGTATAGTATATAGTTCATATTACTATCTATGTCAGTTAAAACTCTTCATTTAATGCATCCATTTTTTTTGTTTCTCCTTGTATATTGGACATTCATAACATGCTGTACTGTTTGTAACTGTTCACAGTAAATACTTTACTCATTCTTTATACTTTACTTTCTTCTTTCTTTACTCATCAATACTCATTTATTTTTATATCTGTTGTAATCCGTCTTCTCTCAGATTCCACTTAATAAACTTTACGACATTTAAAATCGTTGGTTCCCTCTCACCCAGTCACTGCTAAACACTGTTTGCTCAAATGCTAATACCGTGACTTCACTTTACTGTTTTTTTCCAGTACAAAAAACAAAAATGATCCTGTGTATCATAAAGATCTGTAATTAACATCAATAAATACTTCAACTATTGTTAAAAATGATGGCCGCCATTGGCCAGTCAGATTTCAGTAAGCATTAGGCGGTGTTAACACATAATATGATGTAGAATTTATCTATGAATGAACTTGTTAAAATGAAATGATCTTCATTGAGTACACACAAAAAAACAGAGGTACAATACTGTGCAAAAGTTTTCATTCCCCTTCATTTCTTTATCTTTTGCTTTTAAAGCACCTGACTATCCTGTATTTTTTAATAAAGGCTCTCATTTTTTGTCATGTTTTTTTGGGTCTCATTTTCAGTCCAGTTTAGGAGTATAAATTAACAGGAATGTTTTTTTTGTTTTGTTTGTTAAGCCACACAGTGACCGTATGAAACCGTATGAATCATTCAATCATAAAAACAGTCTAACCTAAGGAGGCATGGACCAGGTGCAGCTGATGGCAGACGATCAGGCTGATGATTAGTGGCGTCTGAATGCTAAGTGGTTCGAACAAACTGCACAGTATTGTGTAAGTACTTTACTGCATATAGTACTTTACAAGATTGCTTCAGTTCATTAAGGTTTTTGGGGATTCTATGATGCTCAGCTCTCTCAATGTCCCGCCACAGCATTTCAGTCGGGTTGAGGTCTGGACTTTGACTAGACTATTTCAAGTCCTTGATTCTTTTATTTCTCAGCCCTTCTGATGTAGATTTACTGGTGTGCTTTGCATAATTGTACTGTTGCATGACCCAATATCGACCAAGTTTTAGCCGTCAGCGGCTGGGTTAATATCTGCCTGAAGAATACTCTGTCATACAGAGGAGTTCCTGGGCGACTCAATGACTGCAAGGTGCCCAGTTTCTGTGGATGCAAAATAAGCCCAAGCCATCACACCTCCACTGGCGTGCTTTGACAGTGGGTATGAGGTGTTTCTGCTAAATTGCTGTTAGGTTTTCAGCAAACATGACTCTGGGCATCAAGGCCAAACAACCCCACTTTGGTTTCATCTCTCAAGAGGTTTCTTATGGCAACCCTTCCAGGCCAACTATACTGTACATGTTCAGTCATGTTCTTCTAATTGTGCTGGCATCAGCTTTAACCTTTAACATTCTCAGTGAGGCCTGTAGGGTCTGAGATGTAGCTTTTGGGTTTTTTGTATTTCCTCTGAGCATTGCACAGTCTGACCTTCTGCTGGTGAATGTTTTGGGACGTCCACTCCTAGGAAGATTTAAGTGTCTTAAATACTTTCCACTTGTAAATATTTGTCACTTTAGACTGTTGAACTTCCTATTTCTCCAAACTATTCCATTTTCTGCAAACTACCATCTTAAATTCTGTGTAGCATTCTGCAGAACTCCTGACTTGATGCACAGCTCTACTGTCCTGTAAACCTTTCGATTCGCAGCCAGTGCTCAAACTCCCCAGCCATTGGATTAAGTGCCGGTCCCAAGCCCGGATAAAATGGGAGGGTTGCATCAGGAAGGGCATCCGGCGTAAAACCTGTGCCAAGTTGTTGTGCGGACTGGATATTCCGCTGTGGCGACCCCTTGCTGGGAGCAGCCGGAAGATCAACAACGACATTTTTTTTTATATCTTTATATGTGTATATTCATTGTTCATTCTGAATAATATGTTTATTTGGTGATATATGCTGCCAAAGCAAAAGTCACCATTTTTTCACAAAATTATTGGTCTTCTTCAAGAAGCATTACACAGGAAGCCATGTGTGTGTATGAGTGTGTTGTGTAATAAGTTTGTCGAACAACACAGATGTTTTGCTTTTCTTGGTCCTTTTATTATCTACCACAGTCATTACACAGGAATGTCAAAATTGCATATTGCTGGTGTTTCTTACGATTCTGGGAATCAAAATAACACAAAATGGTAAAAGTACTTTTGAATAAAAATATTTTCAAAAAAGAGAGAGACAGGAGTATTGTATAATAAAAAGGATTTAAAAATATACAACTTTTTTTCAGTATAAGACAAAAACATTGCACATTAAATACACATTTAAGAACGGCACTGAGGGTAGGTATGCATTTGCCGATTGTGACGGTACATACAGGGAATGTGTGTGTGTGTATGCACTTGTAAAAAAGGCACAGTCTCTTTGGATGGAGGTTCTGCCTGCAGAGCTCCAGTGAAACGCTATAGGATAAAAGCTTAAACGCTCTCACGGCGTCTCTAAAACACTTTTGGTAAAATTCATTGCGGACTCTTCTGAAATTTGAATGGCACTGATTACGCTGAACGGGTTCATACTGCAACGTGTGTCAGGATTTAAAAGACATTTATCCTGCATAGTGGCTTTAGGCACTTTCATGTGAATGTCATTTTTTCATGATTTACACAGCACTCCTGAGAACACGCCTTGCTTGCTGCTTTAGTGATTACTGAGCACTCAGTATGGCTGGAATGGTTCGGCTTTGACGTGGAAAGGTTTTCATTACAAATAAACTGCAAACTCGGCCAGGTCTCAATATTCACGTTTTGTAACTCTGCATCACCGCTCTGGTTACATACAGCGTATGTGTGTGTGTGAAAGGTCACGGACGGTCAGGTTTCACCATTTGCTGCACTGTGTGCCGTGGCTGCTGATTGATGGACAGGTGCTGAAACGCTTCTGTACAATCATGCTGATGTAGGCTTTCATCAGTTTAGCGATGTCCATCACCTAAGGACAAAAATGAGACAATGTAATCAGACTTTAATTAAGTGATTAGTTAAATGTGACCCCTTGTTTTATTCTCTCACAAATGGATGTACACACACATCTGTATAATATGCAAACAAAACAGTGGAGTTTTTTTTACACTCAGCAACAGCATTAATAATAAAAATATGTCATATAAAGTACAGCCAGAAATCTTGTCAGTTTCTGTTATAGAAAATTAATCAACATTTTTATGCCAGTTAGATTTAAGAAATTAACACACAAACTGTGACTAAACTGTGAGAGGGAAGAAATAAAACACAACATGCAGTTTAGGAAAACAAATTACTGATGGGATGGTATGATGTGACCTGATGCAGAATTACTATGACCACCCTGATTATTATTATTATTATTATTATTTTACAAAGTGTTTGACATGAGTTGACATTTTACATGAGTGTTTTCTCTTATACCAAATTTTTTTTTTCAACAATAAAAAATGTAATACTGTAATTTATAATAATCATCTGCACTGTAATAATAATCATGGGCGGTGGCCTAATCCCATTTGGATGAGATTAATACACTTAAATTGAGCACTTAAAATGTGGAAAAATATTGTTATGCATATTTCTTATAGAACAATGTAAGTAATTGTGGCCAAATTCCACAACTTGTGTTTCATTAAAAAAATGCATTCTGAGCCTTTGCTGAGACTCATAAAAAGCGTCTACAGTCCCACTGAGCTAAACTGAGTCGATATCTTTTAAAGTTACCTAATTACCTAATTTCTCAAATACCTCGTTACTCAAATCTAATTGGCATAAAAATGTTGACTCATTTTCTGCATTTGGTACAAATTAACCTAATGGTCCTCAGTAAAAGGCAGGTCATTTGTATTGTAGGAACGTGTTTTTACATTTTAAGGTGGACAATAACATGCGTCACTGACATGGTTTATGTGAGAAAAGTGTTTCGTTACCTGGCTAGTTTGGAAGAACAGGTCTCTTCCCTCAACACTGATCTTGTACATGTTGGACTGTGGAGCACCAAAGGATAGAATGGCCTCATAGGAGAAAAACTCCAACGGCCAAGCCTCTCCCTGCTTATACACACACACTCCTTTACGACTTACTCCCAGCCACAGGTCCGCAGGATACACACCGTCCACACACTGAGACAGAAGAGAGAGAGAGAGAGAATATAAGACAGAATTTGACTGCTTTTGCTAATATGTACAGTATGTATATAGGTGATGTATATTAGCCTGAACAAAAGCTCCAGCCTTAACCTTATTACACACATTTGTACTGAAGCTGGTTTTCATTTTTCCTAAGAGATGTTGTCTGTCTACTGACATTTCTAGTGCAGTTAAAATATCATTTAACAAGAGGGAGAAAATGTACACATATAGTACATAAGGAAAAATGAGAATGTTTCGCTGTTAGTATCTAATAGCTTCAAAAAAGAGCAGGAGATTCTTTTCTCTTCAGATTTTTCAGCAGCACTTGTCATATTGATGAGACATCCATGCAGACATAATAGAGACAGATACAGTACACTCAATTTACCAAAGTGCAAAGTTAAGCTACTGCAGAGACTTTGCTCAGCTAGTTAGCCATGGATTAGATGACAAGCACAGTGTCCTTGGCAGCGACTGATCTATTTGAGCAGAGTATACAGATGAGGAGGTGAAACAGCTGGACAGACTAAAGCACAAAATTGCTGCTGCATCACTCTCTTTAGGCCAGTGTTAAAATGTTGAAAATGTTTTACCAGAGTTTTACTGTATTACAAAACAAAAAGTTTTTTTCAAAGATCACAAATTGTTCAGGATGGAGGAGTTTTGATTTAAGTGTGTGTTTTACTCACCTCGACATTAAACAGCGTGGACCCATAACCCTGCCACTCTCTGACCAGGTTCATGTACTTGATCATGGCATTATTGTGACTCATTCCCTGCATCTTCCTCCATTTCTCCACCAAACAGCACCGTAACTCCGCCTTCTCGTCCTGAAACCACGCCTCTATCGCAGCGGAATTCTCTCCCTGTTTCCGCCCAAGAGAGCCCCGGAAGCTCCGCCTGAGCGTACCCTCCAGGAAACTGCCCCGCTTCTTCTCTGTGCCACCGGTGCTGGAGGTGAAGCGCTGAATACGGGCACGCAGACGTGCCACAGGAAACACTTGCTCCAGATCCGGCAACACACTCTGGGGAGTGTAGTCTCCATAAAGATGCTGCAACCGAAGAGCTGCCAGGAACTGCAGAGTTTCCTCAGGAGCAGGATACTGTCCGCTAATCACTGCCTCATGAGCCTGACCAAAAACAAAAACAAAAAAAACAACAAAGCTGAAATGATTAAGGATATACAATAAATGAAACTTTCCTGCTTTCTCTTTGTGCCACTGCTGCAAGGGGTGAAGCTCTGAATATGGGCATCTGCTCCATGTCTGGCAGTGCATTATGGGTAGTGGAATGTCTACCCAGAATTTATAGCAGGGCAGTGAAAATATTATTATATTCACTTATAGAGAGGTGGGCAAAGCAGACAAATCCTGTACTTGACTAAAAAAAGAGATTCCCTAGGGTAAATATTATCTAACGAAAAGTAGAAGTAGTCGATTTACTTGTGTATCTGAGTCAAAGTACAAAAGTACAGGGCTTGTATTAGCTCAGAGTAGCCTTTTTCAAAGTAAAAAAAACTCTCTTTCTCTCTCAGATTGTGAACATACACATGTTACATTATTACACACATTTCGAACAAAAGACAAGTCACGTAATTATGCATAATAGCCAGCAGACGGCTTTAAATATCACACACCACTGTGGTTAGGTAACGCAACACCATGCAGAAATGTGGTTAAGTAAAAGTACAGATACTTGCTATACATTTGAGTGGAGAAAAAGTAAAAAGGAGCTTCTATTAAAACTACTTAATTAAAGTATTTGTGAAATATTTATTAAAGTACTGTAATGAAGTAAATGTACTCGAGTTACTTTCCACATCTGCTTATACTGTACTGTATATAATAAAAAGTTAAATGGCCTTAACTTTAATATTAAGTGAATGTTTAGGGAAAAACCGGACCTGTTCAAACATGAAAGCGAACTCCACACTGTCCATAGCGATGTTCTCTGTGTCTGTGAAGCAATACAGCTTGAAATAAAACTTCCATCCTCCACCCTGATTGTCTTCTCCACCTGCAAGTCTGGGAGACAATCAAAGACAAAACCGTGACGGACTTGAGTGTGGACTCAAAACAACTTCAAATGACGATAACCTTCACTAGTAAACTGCTCCACTTAACTCACTTTCACCTGATTGTCATATTTTAAATGTAAATGTATTAGTATTAAATGCTTCCAGGTACACTGAGGTACATGTGACACAAAGCCAGGATGGTTTTTGTAACACAGTGATGGAAATCATAACCTATTTATTTTTTAGTACAGGTTTGACTAGTCAGCTGAATTTAACCTTATTCAGGTCAGATTTAATCCTAGTGGATCAAGTAGACCTATAAATCAAGCCAGTGTACACGCAAAGACATTTTTAAAATAAGACCAAACTCACTTCTCAAACTTGGCAAGGACGTCAGCGACTATGGCACGGCTTTCAATGGCTTTATCTGTGCTGTCGTTGTGTTCAAAAAGAGCAAACATGTTTCTGCTGTCCTCCATACCCAGGCCCTTTAACAACTTATCAACCACCTGAAAACACACACATACGGAAACAGACATAGTATTGAACCCAAAGTCACTGAGAAAAAGACTAAGCGGAAAATAATTCACATAACTCTTAACTACCTCTCCTGCTGTAGTGTGTGAGTTGATGGCAATTTTACAGGATCCGCCTCCATGGCAGTATACAGTTGATGTCATTTCCTGTCTGCTCAGAATGGCTCTCAGTTCCTCATGTGATGGCACACATTCCCGTCCACGTACATGCCTCAGTGCCTCCTGGGAAAATGCTGCGTATTGCTCCATCTCCGTGCCTGGGAATAACTCACGTGTCCTAAATATTACAGGTCAGTGATTAAACAACGCTGACTCATGATAACAGATGCACACAGGAGTGCAAAGACGCACACACACACACACACACATGCACACAAAGCCACTGACCTTTTGATGTGGAATTTGAGGTACTTCAGGATACTCCTGGAGATGGGGCTAAACGTGCAGCACATACAGGCTATAACTCTCCAGCCACTGATGTGGGCGGGGCCACCCGGCTCAGGGGGCCGAGTAGTTTGCTTAATGAGCTGACAATAGAGTTCATCCCGCAAAGGTCGGAGGTCATGACCAGTCTGCAGAAGGCTTTGGATAACTGGTACGGGCTCGGCCACGCCCTCGAGCTGCTGGAGTGTGCAAAATAGCTTCAGGGCCTCAGCCTGCAAAGTGCTATAGCTCCGCCCCCTTTCAGCTAGAAGACAGAAAAAGACTTTTTCTGATTAGATGATGGATGCTTCCAGATGATCGGGACAGATGTGGGGAGCGGGGTACTCACAGGTGCGGTGGACGTCTCCATAGGGCAGAGGAAGTAACGGTGTGTGTAGAGGATGGTGTGTGTGGCGTAGTATCGGGTTCCTCTTGTAAACCTGATCCACCACTTCTGAGTTCAGACAATTCTCCTAAGAAGTGCAGAAATTTTTTTATTTTTTTCATTTCTTGATTTTACTTTTGAAACATGTTAAAAACTGGATAAAGTAATTTTTAACACACAATTATTGTTTTATTATTGTTATTTAATTTTAAGATGCAACACTTTATAATTTGGACTGTGGGAGGAAACTAGAGAACCCTTGACCCTGAAGGTGCGAGGCTACAGTCCTACCCACTACTGTATAATCCTGCTCATGTGTAATTGTTATTTTAAGATATTATATATATAAATTATTATTTTAATAACACAAAAAAAAACATTAAAACTAACTTTCTAAAAATTTCATGAAATTTCATGGAATAACGATTTGTTGTAGGAGTTGTGTGTTTATAAACGAGCAGAGGAGGCTTGCCAATATAAACAGAGATAACAACCAATTAAAGATGCATTACATAAACTACATAATCTTTTAAACTGCTCCAGTTTACACAATACTGTTCTCTCCATCCCAGACCGAGACTGAGAACCTGCACTTATTGTCGGTCTGTGTGTGAGTTACCTTAATGTCCTGGATGAGTTGCTGCGTGTGTGTGTCCATTGGTGGTTTGTTGTCGATGACATTCTGCACGGCGTTGGCCCAGCGGGAGACTTCACTTTGCAGCTTACTGTAGAGCCTGTACGAGTGTTTACGGCCAAACACGGTCACCCCCCAGTAACCTAAAAACGCACACGAAATTGGATTATACATTCATTCAGGGATCTTTATTACAATATTTCAATTTTTTTTATTGTCCCTTGATAT
Organism: Clarias gariepinus; assembly: GCF_024256425.1. Classification (NCBI taxonomy): domain Eukaryota; kingdom Metazoa; phylum Chordata; class Actinopteri; order Siluriformes; family Clariidae; genus Clarias; species Clarias gariepinus. The sequence goes on along the minus strand of NC_071124.1, from coordinate 10,533,663 downwards.
GAGCATGTGCGCACATTTGTGTATGTGTGTGTGTGTGTGTGTGTGTGCTAACCAGTCTCTTTATACACTCTCTCGTCAGGTGGCAGGACAGAACACAGACTGTTCAGCAGCAGAGAACCCAGTTTGAGTGAGTTCCTCTCAGAACTCTTATAGTAGTCCAGTGAATTATGGGTAAGCAGGAACCAGCGTTTTTTCAGTCTCAGGTTAGTTCGGCTACTGCCCTTCATCTCTTTATGCAACCATCCTGAGGGAAAGGGACGAAACGAGAGATGCGTGTCAGAGAGACTGAGAGAGAGAAAAGGTGAAGGGAGACAGAGTATGGACAAGGGAATTGCTTTTACAGTATTCTTCTAGATTTTATGGTTACAAAGCAGGTAAAGTTTGTTGTCTGGTGAGAGGATTATTCTATGTACAGCTAAAACTCGTAACTCTTTGACATCAGGCTAGGAAAAACTTATTAAAACTTATTTTTCCCCACAAATTTATAGTCTAAAACCCAAAATGTTTTGCCGTTAAAAACAAAAACATATATAGTGTTCAGGATTGTGCTGTATAGAGTGAAATATCCTTTTTTAGCACAAAATAGTCAGTATGATGAATTTAATTTTACTGTCGTCATTAACCTAAGCTGTGTTGCTGCTTCTAGGGATTAAATGATCGTAGCTCATTCCAGCTGGGATCTCTCTGGGTTCTTCATGAAGTTTGTCTACATGTCTGTTCCGTTGGACCTCTGGGTTCTCTAGACTTTTATAATGACATTTGGTTCCAGACTCCATATCCCAGATTACACTTCACTACAGTCACACGGCCCTACCTCAAAATTATTTCATTATATCTAATCGTACATCGATGCTGCTAGCCAACTGTCTCTTTACAATTACATTTGACTTCAAATTCAAATGCTAAACAGGCAAAGTGAACTGTGCACCCCCACTCCTCCTGATTATCAAATTAAACTAACTATTCTGCTAAGTTGCAGCAGCTTGTCAGTCTAAATAAAAAAACTTCCACACGGTTAAGATCACTGACCTGTACATGACCTGGTGATGTAATGCCTTACCTCTAATAATGAATTCCTGGCCCTGGACGCGCGTGTCTCCCTTCGAGCGCTGTAGGAGGGCGATCCAGTGGTGCATCTCCTCCGGCGTCTCAGCGTTACAGTGCAGGACACGGTTGGCTGTGATGATCACAAACGAGTTCGGCCTGAGGAAAGAGACAGAGAGTGTGTAATCAAAGTGCAGAGTCTCTACTGGAACAACACAATACAGAACAGGTGTTTTAGCAGGATTACATGGAGCCTGCATTAAGCAATATTTAACTGTATTAATAATTATGACAGATTGAAATATAGGCATAGTAATGCGTGCGCGAGTGTGTGTGTGTGTGTATATACCTCTCGGGGTTGTCTGATGCACACACAGAGTCGATCATACCTACATCCAGTGTGCCCTATAAAGAGAAAAATAGACTTGACTGGTACAGAATCACAGAGATGACTCAGGGGTAACACACACTGTGAATGTTAAATGTTTTTATGTATATAAATGTGAAAAAAATGGCATGACAATGTACGCACAGTCCGTGTGGTAAATGTGTGATATATCTATGGATGTTTCTGTGTACTCACCACAGCGTTCTGTGGGTTGGCCTGTTCATCATGCATCTCTCTGATTTCCTGTTCAGTGGACGTGTGTACTTGACTCAACACACTGAACCAGTGGCTGCAGGACACGAGGAGAAACGGTCAATCAGAGATGTCATTAACAGCTTGATCTTTATGGAGCTGTTTAGAGCCAGGACTTATTTTCACAGGGGTTTCACAGCAATTGAGGTGAAAACTTTTGCAATCACAACTTTTTTGGGAAGTATTACTGTAGGAGCATTCAAGTCAAACCGGGATTTATAAAAGTGTGAAATGATTGACATTTAGCACAATGACTTCAAGACACAGCGTGATGATGAGACTCTTATGAATGATGATAATATTTTAAAGAAAGCCGAACGTTCATGAATGATGATCTCGGCTGAGGTGGCTCATGTGAACATTCAGTAAGTGGAACGCCTGTTCTACGGATATCCCATCTGTCTGTGGAAACTGTACAGACAATTTGGAGAATTAAAGGTGTTCCTGGGAGGCCAGTGTTTCAGACATAGAAACAGGCTTTATATTTTTTCCAGCATATTAAGAAAACTTTTTACCTTGATGGTGTCTAAGCACTAAAAAAATACCAAATGCATTAATGTAGCAGAGGATTATATAGATATAATCTATATATAGAAATAAAGTGTGTTCTCTTTTTTGCACATTCAAAAGTCCTGGCTTGACTCGAACACCCCATTTCGAACGAGTTTTCCCTTCACTTTAAAGTTATTGGTGATTTTGTGCTGTTTTATGATGTTTAAGCCCAATACATGTACAATTATTTGAATATTTATTGGCTTAAAAAAATCATTTTTGTTACACAAAACTGCTGTATGGCATGCATGCATGGGTGATGTGACTCTACATGGACTATCCAGATGGGCATACATTCACTCACATACTGTACACACTCTTACCTTGCATCCTCGGTGTTATCTGCTATAAGATGGTATGTTCTTTCAGGCATCACGATATCTATTCCATTTTCCTTTCCTGTGTCATCAATCACCTCTCTAAAAATCAAAAACAAAGTGAGAACATCTCCTACGCCTACGTACCCTTATTTTTCTCTTATCTTTACATTAACTCCACACTGCACTTGCCCTCATCTCCGGTCATTATATGAGGTGTAGAACTCTAACAGTGTACCCTAATCAGCAGCATAACACACACTCTAAAATACACCGGGCCTGTAGTGCCACTGGAGTGTGCCCTTACTTGGCATCATGCATGTCCAGCATGCCCTTCATCCTCTCCTCGGCATCGTTCTCGTAGTAGATAAGTTTGCTCTGGCGTAGGACAAACCAGCGGCGCTTCCAGTTGCGGCGAGAGAGCGTCGACAAGCCGCCACCCTTTTTAAGCAGCCAGCCCTGCTTCAGAGCCTCCTGCCTGCTCCGAAACCAGAGGAACGTCTCGTCCTTCAGCACACACCAGCGGCGCTTCCATGAGTTCAGCAGCCCTCCTGGAGCACAAACACATTCACATGCCGTTCAGCGACACCAAACACAACAGAGAAGGAAAGAAAGAAGAGAGAATAAAGAGAGCTGCTGTGTACCTTTGATATAGAGGAAGCTGTGAAAGTAAGGCAGAGTGACGCAGCTGTAGACCGAATCTCTGCGATAAGACGACTCGTCGTCCGTTTCAAATCGTTCAAAGTCTTCCTCGCTGTCATCAAACTGAAGAGATAAAGGAAGAGAGAAAGAGACAGAGAGTTATCTCTTCATAATCTGTCTGTTGTTGATTTCGTATATTAGTATGTTTTATATTTTCTGATAAACTTAATTGATTCTACTTGTCAAAATCTGAAGTCTAAATTAATGCATGACACTCACTGATGATTGTGCTCCCTCAGAGCTGAACCTGTACACCCCCGAGCTAGCACTGGTGCTTGTCGCCAAGGAGCTGCGCTGGTCACGTGACCAGCTGCCAGTCTGGAGCGCAGACAGTGACATGCTGGGAGGCAGAACAATACCGCCTTCGTCATACTCATCAGCGTCGTAATCGGAGTCTTCATCTGGTGGGATCAGATCCTCTTCCTGCTGTTCCCCAGGGTAGGTGGCGTCCCTGATGCAGGATAGTGCATGATAGGCTGAGGGTATGTTTGTGGGTGGGGCTGGAGGTGGAGCCATACGATCATTGGCGTACGGGTCCTCCTCGGACGAGTCGTCGCTGGTGCGGATGCCGCTGGTGCGCTGGCCGTCCGAGTGGCCGTGCTCACTGGGGTTCGGCGAATCTTTAAATCCTTCCTCGTCTCCTCCCAATCCTTCATCCACCTCTTCCTCATCGCCACCTCTCCTCCTCTCCTGTTCAGTTTCTCCAGGGCAATCCTGCAACACTAAGGTGCTCTCGATGTTGCGAACGCACTCGTCGATCTCGTGGAAGTTGAGCGACGAGAGGAACTGCTGCGCTGCCTTGCAGGCCTCTTCCTCCAGCCTGAGCAGCTCCTGATCGCGCAGATGCTGCAGACGTACCAGGGAACGTGCGGTCAGAGTCTGCTCCCGTGTCTCCTTCTGCCTCCGGAGCCCCTCGATTTCGCGCTCCAGACGCAGGATTTCTTCCACTTGTGTAGCCTCATTGGGACGGGCTTCTTCCTCAAAAACATCGTCCTCAAATTCCTCCTCTGAGGGTTTGCTCTCAGCCAAAACACATGTTGGTTCCTGAGCATCTCTCAAAATCTCCTTCTCTCTCTCAATTCTCAGAGCCTCTTCTACTCTCAGAGCCTCTTCTGCCTGTAATTGAGATGGAGATGGAGAAGTGTAACCGTACTGGTTTTTAGGTCATTTTGACATTATGTATAGAATAAGAAGATTAGCAGCTTTGTCTCAGAACTAATTTAAACATTAGGATTGTCCATGACATGATTTTATGTAAGAGAACATCATATTCTAATATATACATATCTACATATATCACCTCCGTTACTTTTTAAAACCTGCCCAAATGTATGAGCCATAAAGATCATGACTATCCCATATATAAAGCCTTCCATGGTCTTAATTTGAAAAAACAAAACAAAAAAAAAAACAGCTTAATTAAACACTTGCACTTTTTTTTTTATCCTCAAAGCTCTTGCCAAAGCATTTAAACAGAATCTTTCATAAATACTGTCAAGTTGGCTGCATTAAAGACCGTGGCCATTAAAATGTTCTCTCATCCACATGCACAGTGAGTATGCAGACAAACTGTCCTGCATGAGAGCACTTCAGCTTTTCTCCATTAACTAAGGGCAGATTTGCACTAGCTTAAAAAGGCACAAAAGATGTTAAAAGCAGGAAGTGATAAATGCTTTCCGTAGTTGTGAGCCTTTATAAGTTGGTGATTTGTTTTAAGTGTTACATAAGAGAATTTTGACTTACCTCTCGAGCCTTCTGCTCCATCTCCAGTCTCTGTCTCTCTCTACAAAAACGGACACACCATTAAACCATTAAAAGTCAACATCAAGTCAAGTTCAACTAAAAGCTTAGCGAGCTTACTATAAGTGGGTAACCATTTAATGGGTGCACATTATTAAAAAGAGAATGAGTTAATATTAATAAAAAACCTTTAGTGTGCTAAAACTATAACAAACACACGTGCACTTAGACACAGTAAGTCTGCTTGGACATTAGACTGACTGGATTATGTCCCATGCTTACAGGTGTTATCGAGCCATGGAGCACTCCAATTAGTATGTAGGCACCCAAGGTTTTTTAAAAAAACAAAACGATTCGTCATGCCCTGGTCATACCCAAATTCATGCCACTAGCTTTAAAATGTCTTAGAAATTCTTAGTAATTTCTCCCCGCAGAATGCCTGGTCGCACCTCTCTCGCTCCTCCGCTTCTCTTTGTCGCCGCTCTTCTTCCACCCTCCTTTTCCTCTCCTCAAGTAACTGTGTGTAGAGCTGCCGCGCCCTTTGGCCTCGAACTCTTTTTTGGAGTGTGATGGAGGCCCAGCGAAGCATCAAGTAGCGTCTGCGCCAGAAAAGTGCCCTCCAGTTTTTCTGGATAACCGTCACACACTGCAGCAGATGCTTGTACTGCCTCCTACAGGCAGCAAAGAAAAAAAACAGTTAGGGATCTGCACCATGTTAATGAACTATATATTAAGTTGGTTATGGACAGGTGACTATGAAAAGGAAAAAGCAAAATTTGCATTATTCTAATCCTCATCAAACCTTTCAGTCAATGCCTTGAGACTGGAGAACAATGTTTTATCATATAGGTATAATATTATTTTTTTTACCTTTCCATGTGAAAGGAAAAGCAATCCATGCCAACAGAATTCCCCTTAACCTTAAACAGAGCCTTTATTTTTACTTTTAATTTCTTACACATCGGTATGACACACCTGATAAAACAAATAATTGCTGTAAGGAGACACTAGGTGTGGGACAGTGTGTGTGTATGTTCATATGTGTTTACCTGGCTCTGTAACCCAGCAGGTAGGCCTGGATTATAGCTGCAGCCCGAAGCACTTCTTCCTCTCGCTTCTTTTCCAAACGCAGCTCCAGACTCTCTCTTAGGAAAACCTATCAGCGCAAAGCCACAAATCGCAAACACACACACAAGTGGAACAAACTTAGAAAGACATATTTAAATAATATTCAACAGAATGCTGTAAATCAAGCTGTGTTTCTCACCCGCGTCTTTCCAAGCTGCCATTCTGCACTACTGCTGTCGTAGAGGCGGAGCACCTGGAGACACGCCTCCTTCGGGTCATCACACCTGGCCACACCTCTCATTAACACATAGTACCTGAAAAAAAAAAACACCTATTATAACCTAAAGTCTTTCTTAGAACATGGCATTCGAGTCATTATAAGGTTTCTTTAAAAAACTGTTTTTAATTTTGAGGTCAAAAAAGCTCAAAGAGCTTTCCTTACTATAGCAGTATTAAAACAAAAAAGTGTTTATTATGAGGCAAATTAAAAACCAATTAAACTCACTAATGAATAAATTTTTAGCAGGATGACAAACCTCATTCATTCATTAAGTAACTGTTTTATCCGAATACAGTGGAACCTCGGATTGCGAGTGTTTTGCACGACGAGCAAAGTTTTTAAATAAATTTTTACTTAAAAAAACGGAACAAGTCTTGGTTTACGAGTACCGAGTATCATGTATCACGGATGCGCTTCTTGTTTTGACGCCGAGCATCACGTGATCACAACTGAGCCAACGGTTTTTTTCTCTCTTGTGCTGTGAAATTGTGGCTTTGCAACCAATAATTTGAGTTTCCATTATTAATTATGGGAAAATTCACTTTGATTTACGTGGTTTGAAATATGAGTCCACTTCCGGAACGAATTATGCTCCAAGGTTTCACTGTAGTCTGTATGTGCGTGTATATAACATGTACAGTAGGATATACCTGGTGCAGAAATCCTGAAAGGTTCTCCGTACAGGAAAGCCAGCACGCCGGATTCTTACTGTCTCCAGCATGCCAGAATACCGCAACTGGTTCAGCACCACGGAATGATCAAAATGATCTGGCATCTGAGAAAAGAAAAGTTTTTTTTCTTGGTTATTTATAATAAGGACTCATGAATCCAGACATCAGACAACTCAGGTGTAAGTTGCACTGATCTGTTTCTTCTCTCCAATCGTTCTACAGTAAGATGTTACACAGTCCTTGAATTTTTTTCATTTCAAAAAATAAATAATTTTCTCCCTCTGAATAGACACATTCACTTCACACAGTTTAAGTATGAAGGCAAACAATCTGTGCACTGCATCCACAAATACTTAGATGCAGGAATATAAACCGTCTTCCTTCATATTCAAAACCCAGTGCAATCGTGAAAAAGGGGCTGATTCATTTATGAATAAACCCTGCCAATCATACTTCAGCGACCTTTCACCTCTGTGGGCGTGAGGCTGGAAACGGGGCGCTCTGTTCGCTGCTAATCTTGCCCTCTCTAAATGTCAATCTCTGCAGATGGAAGGAGGAAGTGCCGCGACTGATGAAAGACACTGAGACGGACAGATCAGCGATGAATGGGGCTCTGTGAGATTCTATACCAGCTCACACTGATGAGATTCACTACACAACACACAACGTAACACTAACAACCACAAGATATCAAGATTCTCCCTTCTTTCTTTTACAAATACACCACCAGCGTCATTAGCATACTGATACATGCGACAAACGTCACAATGCAGTCAGCGAGGACGTCTCAGCCTGGGGGTGGATGTCTGGGAGGTGGGGGAGGTGGAGGATGGTCTGAAGTCTTGTAGTCAATAGGAAGATTTAAGACACACACACACACACACACACACTTAGAGACCACAGAGACAAGTCTTTAGCATTCTATACAGCGTGTGATGAAGATCACTTGTTCACATCCACAGAGGTAGAGCTGCTAACTCAACAAGTCGGTACTTTCACTTTCAAGTGCTTGCTTTGTCCATCGCACAATTAGATACTTTGATTAAATTTAGTCTTTACCTTCAGCTCTAATTAAAAATTTCTGTTATTAACATCATTAAACTAATAACGCTCATGAGTTCAGGTACACATTCTATTAAAGTGTGTAAACATTCCAATACATTCCAGCACATACAGTAACGAAACTGCTTACACGCACATTTACAGACCTGTGAAAGTGATATTTAATAAAAACAATTACAAAGTGGATAACCTACACACAAAGGAAACCCTTCAACAGCTATCACTGAAAACTGCATGATGCATCCATCACAGATCATTTCCCCAAAATTGTTCCCAAACACACACCTGCATCTCTTCTGACCCCAGTGCTCCATGAGCTCATATCGTAAAGTAGAAGATCTCGTCTCATCCTGCAGCGGTGTGTCTCAGCCATCAAGCAAGTGTGTATCCCTACAAGAGTCAAGTATTAACTGGCCACTGTTCTTCCCCTCTCACTCATACAGGGTGCACATGCGCGCACACACACTCTCTTTACACAATACACAGCTCTGGTCTCTTTCAGCCACTGCTGGTTTCCATGGAGCTCAGATCCATGCTGGGATAATTTGCACACGTCGTTGGGCGGGTGTCAAGGAAAGGATTGTGGGTAAAATTTGGACGGATGGAGGCTCGGCTGTTTACTTTTAAAAACCTGTGTCTCACTGTTCCTCTGTCTCTCTCTCTTTCTATCCTTTACTTCGATAAAGTAAATAAATACATATAAGGAAGTAAATATATAAGTGGATGTAACTTGTTTATAGCAAGCTTATAAGTTCAGGGAGTTCAGGTTTTTTGAAGTTTAAAAGAAATAAAACATCTAAAACTTACACTGTAATTTACACAGAGGAAGATAACCTCGCCATACTGTATATTATCTCGCTGTGTGTGTGTGTGTGTGTAAGTGTTTATACCTTGTTGTTGTTGGGTTTGATGCAGCGCACAAAGAAAGGGTTGGATGTGCTGAGGGTGGACATCAGGGAATGCAATGAATTCTGCAAAAGAGGAAATAAAAACGGTGAGATTGTGCACAGATATTGTGATAGCTTGATGTTTATAGGTGAAGTAAGTGACACTTGAAATAGATTTTGGATATTTGAACTCAACAGAACAGCTGAACAAATACTCTCTCCACTGCTTCTTCGGAATCTTCACCTCATAATTTATGGACACGAGTTTCCAAGATGGTGAAACTACAGTAGCAGCTGGGGTAGCTGACTAATATTAAAATAAAGCAACGTCCAACATGAGTACACCCTGTTCCTGATTGGCTAGAATAGTGTTGTATGGAACAATCTGCTCAACTTTTTTTATATTATTACCGAGCCTATCTATTTGTCGTACTGCAAGAGACATTCATTGAATTTGACTTAAAGTCACGATTTTAGGACCAAATTATTAGTCTGCATCAAGTACCGATCAATTAAGGAGATTTAAAAGATCGGTCTAACACGTTATGGAAACCTTTAAAAGGCCGTGCTGAATGGAGATCTTTTAAAAGCTTGGTCAAAACTGAACCACAGGATTGTGACTAAACTGCTATGTGTCCATAAGAAACTGCTATGTCTCTATGTTAATGAGACTAATCAGAAAAAACAACAACCTAACTTTACGAGGGATAATATCCTGACTTGTGTTGTGCTGTGTACAGGAATAGCAATTAAACGCGTTATCGTGAACCGAGCACCACTAGGCCAAAAAAAGCACATAACAACCTTACAACCTAGGGTTATGAGATCTATAAGAAGTTTATACCCGTTAGCTGATTTTCTGAAAGGTGTAAATAAAAGTTAACAAAGAGGAAGTGTTTAAAAGTGTTCAGCGTGGTTAAAGTGCCGTCCTTGTTATGAATATAAATACACTGAGTATTATGAAGGTGCTTTCTACAGCTGCTCACCTTGAACTGGGAGCTGACTGTCGGCCTGCGATGCTGTGAGCTGCTTTTCATCATGTCCTGCCCACTCCTGTTACTCATCCGCTCAAACAGATCATACACAAAATCCAAACTGAAGCAAAAAAAAGAGAGAGAGAGAGAGAGAGAGAGAGAGAATATTTGGAAAATTATTAAGCATTTCATAGTTGTGTCTAAAGAAGCAAAGGGAAACAGCAGCACCTCAAGAGTCTAAACCTAAACATACACACACTCACACTGCGGGAACCACAGACCTGCTGACTAATCAGGAAAGTGGAAAAAACTGTAAGCAAATGATAAAAAAATCAGCTTCAATCTACTGCATGTAATTTGGCTAGACAAACTACAGACATTTATTATAAACTTGATATTTAACTTTAAACTAACTTTTAAGATTTAGCTTAAATGCAATGTTACCATCTTGCTCACACTTTGTTTGAAGTGGAGCTCCTCTAACAATACTTTTCAGTATTAATAACAGCTGAACACATCTCAAATAGTTAAAAAAAACAACGTAAAAATGACCCCAGCAGTGAAATTATAAATTAAATTGTGAAATCACACTGAGCGCAATGGGCTGCACACCCCTCTCCAGTCCCTTTCAGCACCTTTACAGCCAGCTGACCATCGCTAATCCAATTTAATCGAACAATATCGAAATTTAAAGCTTTATCCTCACATATATATTGTTGGCCATTCTCACTCAAGTCACCTACCACATATCGAATATATATCTGATCTAGGATGGCATACTGTATAAATATGACTGAGGTCTGACCTGGAAAACATTAGATTTGTGCCACTAGACATTCAAAAATTAGATATGCGTCAATATAGGATAAAAAAAAAAGAAATCTGATTTGAGTCACTTCAGGCTATTAATGTGAAAATGTGAACGCAGCCGTTAAGTCTTTAATCCAGACCGGTTTACATCTGCTACTGAGACAGAAGTGAAAAGTGATGTGTCAATTACCAAGTTGTTAACAAGCTAAAAACAAAAGAAAAAAAAAACCACTTCTTTAAACAGTAACTTCCCGTCTAAGGAAGGCTGGACATAATGGAACGCTCCCATGCTGCACACACTCAGTACCAGAATCAATGAGTCACCAGATCATTAAACGCAGCCTACAAAACACTGAACCTAGTGTTATTCATGTTGGTTATGGATGTGAAAAGTGAAAAGTTTTTGCTTTAACTATGGAAAAGATGATAAGTCAACTACCAGACTTTTTAAAATTTTGGCCAACAACTAAAACGGAATCGCCTTAACACACGAATACACACCTGCTATCCCTGAGTAAGTTGAGAATGTCATCTCTGAAAGTATCTCTGTTTTTCTCCAGGATCCCTCTCACGTCATACACCACCTAGAAACATCATAATATTCAACACTCGCACACATTGCTGTATGAAGGCACACAAACCTGAACGCTTAGGGAAAGTAAAGCATGCAACTAAGGGAACTCCAATGAAAAAAGATAAATAACCTTCAAAACACTTTATTTTTAAGAACTCTCTTCACAGACCCACAACTTATTTTATAAACTCACATGGTCTGGCACAGCAGACGAACTGAATATACATGGTGTGTTAGTTAGGATGTCTTACCTCTCCTGCATAGTGCTTTACTCCAAAGTTGTGCACAGCAACTCGGGGCTTTATATAGAAAGGGTTTTTCTGCGAGTGTGCACAAGACAAAAAAAGACAAAGAGACAGAGAGAGAGGAAGTGAGACTAGTGTTTAGGACAAATACTAAATACAGCAGTGGACATGGCAAAGGGAAGAGAGTCTGAACTGAGATGAAACTGGGAACATAAGGACAGTATGCATGCTGCAACAATCAGTGCTATCCATGTACTACTTTACTGCCCCCTGCTGGACAAGACAAAAATACAATCTACAATTAATAGGGAAAATTAAATGATATTCAATTATTAGCCTCGGATATGAGAGGTGTACAAATGTGTGTGTGTGTGTGTGTGTGTGTGTGTGTTTGTGTGTGTGTCTGTAAGAGAGAGAGAGAGTGAAGACTTTACCGAGTGTTGGCTGTGGAGCTTCTCCAGCAATGTAGCGTCAGTGGCTTTAGGAAAATGACTTTCTTCATTCATCAGTGCCAAAAGACCCAGTTTCTGCAGAGGTGCAACACACACACACACACACACACACACACACACACACACACACACACACACACACACACATTATTTAAATAAGCTCTTTCTGCATACATAGGCTTTTACCTCCTGTAAATCAGTGCACATGCATGTGGATTACCTTCTCTATTAGATCCAGACACTCTCCATTGTCCATCCAGTTCACATCATCCCAGATCAGTCCTTCCCTACACGCGCACACAAATTATTATTATTTTTGGCATATAGTACATTTGCTAACCTTGAAAAGTTTTTAAAAAACTGAGAAAATTGCATTTAAAGATTTCATGAGCATACAAAACATTTTGACAGCCGGCATCTGACTACGACCTGAACTGATTAGTGACTGGATTGATTCTCATTCCTGGTCCTGGAGACCCCCTGCACATTTTGGAGTTTCTTCAGTGATTTAGCCAATCAGCTGAATAACATTTGAGTGTGTATGTGTATAACAGAGGGGCGCCCAGGACTAGGGTTGTGAAATACTACACTATGGCATGTAGTAAATGCCACACTATGGCTACACTACACTATGGCTGTGAAATACTACACTATGGCATGTAGTAATGTAGCTACAGTATTGAATAACTTGAGTTTTGCATTCACTGTGTAAGCAATAATATAATAATAATAATACTATATATAATACTACTAGCAAGGAATTATGCATCTTGAGACACACCATCTGTGTTTGATAAACCATCATTAAAGTCAAATATGCTGTATTTAGACTTTCTGGTTTAGGTGCCTGTGTGTCATGTGACACCCCCCCCCCCTCTTATTTTAGGCTGGTTTCTAGACCTCAGTAACAGCAACAATTGATGGAATTTCTCAGACCACCTACACTGTATGTACGGTATATACGTTCCATCAATACTTCGATCTGATACGGTTTAATCTAAAGTACAAATCAAACAACCACAAATCTTTAGACATCAGCATCCTTGTAGTCTTCCATCCATAAGTAATGATGTCATCATCAATGCTACTGTTATGTTAAATTTACTTTATAATTTTTTCGAACATTTAAATTGGTCTCTGCTATAGCTTAAACGTGCTAGTTAGACTTTCCCTTTATTATAACCTCGTATAAGATGATCCCCTCGGCAGGTTTGTTGCTCAGCTCTGCTGTTCACTGGAGGGCGTGGCTCAGCGTAGGACATTTACACAGACACTGAACCCGGCATGTTCAGATAAGGAGTGAAAATGAGTGTTTGAGGTATGGAAAAAATTAAAATGCATTATGTAAGGAGTACTTTAGCTGGATTAATAAAAGACACATGAAGGAAGCTCTAAGACCTCTGATAACTTGTTTAAAAATTGTAAAATAAGGGACCTTTAAATCAGTGAATATTTATGCCTAAGATAAATTCAACTTAAATGCTCCTTTCGCAATACCTTCTGCAACTATTACATCCAGGCAATTTATGTACGGCAGTCTTTCATTAAAAACAAATAATAAAGTCTTTTTATGCAGCTTTAAACCCATGAGTGTTCCTGGCTTTAGTCTGTAAAGTCTGTTAAAGGCAGGATAGCGCAATAAAATTAAATCTATGGCTTCTTTTTACCTTACAAATTACAATGAGTGTGAATGTCTTTTTAAAGATAAAGAGTCAGTAAAAACCTACGATCACCAGCATGCCAACACACACACACACACACACACACACAATTTTTTGGGACTAAAACAGTTACAATCACTGAAGTGTGTAAAAACAGGTTTATAAAAACATGAACTTGGCCTTGTGTAAGAATCGCTGTGGGTGTTGCATTATGGGTAAAAGAGCTTGGATTACAGCGTTCCATAGAGTGTACTGAATGATTGTATGGTCTTCAGTTAAAGGTCACATATTCTCTTTTAAACAAGTTATTATAAGATTTAGAGGTCTTCACAATGTTCCAGCTGAAATCCAGCTCAGATCCTGCATCCTGGCTGCTTGCTTTTCTTTCAGCTTTACTCTTTTCCCAAACAGACTGTTTAGGGCTGTAGCTTTAAATAAACTGCTCCAAAGCTCCCCTCTGAGGAAGAGCATTCTCCTAACCAGAAAAAAATAATAGTGGATTTCTCCAAGTTATGACTCGGCCTTTCTCATGCGTCGATGAGTAGCAGCGATATTAATGTTAACAATGTGTCAGCTCAGTGAAACAGCCTGGAAACAATGCAGGGATCTCAGACAGGTCGAGCTGTGGCGAAAACGCACACCGCTCTTAATTACCAGGAAGAACATTTGTAGGAGGTTGTGATTGCTGTTATAAACCAAGCAGAGTGTGAAAGCATCATATTAGGGATGAAGAATGCACACTATCCACTCCAGATCCGAAACGGAAAAGCACTTTATAAACCTCTACTAATTCATGTTTTTAGAGACTTCCTATGCTACTGTATATTACGGAATATTTTTACTCACTAAAAAAACAACAAATTAAAAAATTGACAGTGGTCGTAAACGTGTTGTAACATTCTAAACAGAAGTACTGTAACTCGTACTTGATATCACAAAGGCAGCTGCACGTTTTATATGTTTATAGCTTTTCAATATATATATATATATATATATATATATATATATATATATATATATATATATATATATATTATTATTTTTTTTTTTTTTTTACAAATGCATAAAGTAACATGCACAACATGATTTTAGGACATAAATACAATGCATACGTATAATGGTTAAATATTTGAAACTAATTTTCGAAATGTGCCTGACTTACAGTACAGCACTGCACAGAAACTGGAAATACTACTGAAGATTAACATAAGCAAATTTATGCAAAGTGATCAAAGATCATATTATCACCATCTTTAAAACTGCTGCCTCTTTCATTTCTCTGTTGATTTCAGAATCTGTTATTGATCGTTTAAGAGACTCTGTGTCAGCTATCTATTTTCCTCAATTATTATAACACGCCCTAGGCATGTGACCTCTCTGAAGTGTTCATGAAATATCTGCATGTTGTAAAAAAGTATTTTTTTATTTTAAGGCATTGACTACGAGGGGCGTTCAGATTAAACCAGGACATGAGGTTTCCCATGAATGAAGACGTTAAATATTGAAGATTGACATTTACAGACGACTTCGAACACAGTACGGTGATGAGACTCTTAGTCGCAGTGAAACATTGCATGGTGCGATGACGATCCCAGCCGAGGTGGCTCAGAGCCCACTGCAGTCCGTAAACATTCAGCAAGTAGGATCCTAGAAAATCGGCACAAAACTTGTAGCCAACTTGTGGAAGAGGTGCATCTGTCTGTGAGAACTGTACAGACATTATTCATAAACACCACTTGCACATTACAAGAACTGAGTTGGGAGTCATCGCCACATCCTCTGTAGAGGCCAGTGTTTCAGAGAAATGAAGTGAGTTTTACTCTCATAACTGTGTTCTGTCATTCCGCACAATCAAAAGTCCTGGTTTGACTTGAACGCCCCTTGGCGTTTTATATATTTATATATATATATATATATATATATATATATATATTTATGTTATATAGATATTTATGTTCGCTTATTTAAGTGGTTTTTATACTTGTGAAAGACAAAAGAAGATTCCTTTCATTTTTTCCTTTCCACAAACTCTGTACGTATTTTATCTGAAAAGGTAATGAGTGAACACACACACACACACACACACACACACACACACACACACACCTGTTGTACTCCAGCTGCTCCAGAGAGAAAATGTGTTTATTAAAATACTCCTGTAGCTTCTCATTGGCGTAATTAATGTTAAACTGCTCGAAGCGGTTGACCTGAAAGACAGAGAGACACATCGTCCATCATTATGCTTCCTGTCTCTCAGCCTTCTGTATCAGTTACAACTAAATCATCATAACAAGTTACAAGCACACTACAGATAACTGAGCTTAACTGTGAAACTATACAGCAAAATCAGAAGAGGGATTGTCACCTCGAAGTTCTCAAAGCCAAAGATGTCCAGGATGCCGATAGACTTGAAGTCGTCGTTGCCATGGATACGCTTGTTAAGTCTGTGGATGATCCAGGTAAAGCACTGAGAGTAGAGAGCCATAGCCATAGAGTCCCGAGAATCGACGGCCTAGAGGGCGCGCACACACACACACACACACACACACACACACACACACACAAAGAAATCAAATCAAACAGTGTCAGTACGCATGAATCTCTTGAAGTTCCTCTAGAAGTAAATAATAAGCAGCAAGTAAGTCTATATAAAAAGGCATGTGCATGTGTGTGATCAGTTCAATCAGTTAGGTGTGTGTTTGTGCGTATGTGAGTGTGTGAGTGTGTGCACGCGCATGTGTGTGTCACCTGTTCTATGGTAAGTGGGGTGCTGATCTCTTCTCCTCGGAGGATCATGGATCTGTGTGTCAGAACTTCTGCCAACTGTGTGCAGTCCAAACCCAACAATTCTGCTGCACTTGTGAGAGCTAAACACACACACACACACACACATAATAATTCTTAAATCCATATTAAAATAGATTTGTTCTGCCTAGTGAATAACATTTTACGGTAATAATATGCTATTAATATTAATTGATTTGAACACAGTCATAATTCATAATGATGAAAATAACATTCAAAAATTCACATTTTTTGGATTGTGGATTAAAGATTTTACAAAGAAGCCTGATAGTCAGAGAGAGAAGGGAGGTCTAAAGAGGCCTCAATAACGAACAGATGAATAGAGAGAAAAGGAAAAAAAGAACATATTAATGAAGGAAAAATAAGAAACTGGAGAGAGAGAGAAAGGAAAAGAGAGGGAGAGAGAGAGAGGGAGAGAGAAAGAGAGAGAAAGAGAGAGGGAGAGAGGGAGACAGAGAGGTACAAACCTGCTTTGGATGAGACTTGAGCTCCTCCGGCGGTGGCAAATTCAATGTTGCCAAGGTGCAGGATTCCAGCTAAAAGCCTCAAAACCTCAGAGATATTCTCCTCTCCAAACTGCATGGTCCTCAAGGCATTCTGGATACACATACACACATGGACACACACCGTCATATGCATGGAAGTGCTGAGGTATGATGCACTTAGTCATTTTTAAACATTTGAACATTTGAACCTCTTTTCTTAACTGATTTTGCTGACTACATGCTAATAAAATGACATAAAAAGCCCGTCGTCCACATGAAGATGCCAAATTTTTATTAATTTAACCATCAGCCACAAGATAACATAACTGTTGAGAAATAAATAAAAAACCTTTGCAGACACACATATTATTTCCTTTCATAGTTCATATTTCAATTAGTTTACCTGTCTATATTTTTACATTTTCAAGCCTCTCAGTTTACAATTACATTTTGCACATTCTGTAAATCCTGTGTAATTTATATATTTATATACGTTTCTATTTTATTTTGTAACTTTTGTAAATTTCTAAACTTCCACATTTCGACAAATTTTTTAAAATATCTTTTTTTCAATTTTTAATCCAAAAAATGCATTAATCACAGTTGATATTGAGATGTTTCTGCTACTTATGCTCTGTAAAGTCTTCAGAACGCCTCTAATCTGAGGTGCTGTTAATTAGCCATTTTTCAGGCTGATAACTCTAAATGAACTTCTCGTCTGCGGCAGAGGTAGGTTTTGGTCTCGCCCTCCTGGGATGGCCTTCATAAGAGCCAGTTTCATTATGGTGCTTGACGGATTTTGCAAATGCACTTGACAATACTGTTCTGGCAAGAACTATTACAGAAAGGCTGACCTCTGTGTCTTAAAATAACAACTAACTGTTGGTTTTCTTGTTGTTACATAATTACCTAATCCCATATGTGTTATTTTATAGTTTTGAAATCTCCAGTACTGTTGTAGAATGTAGAAAATAAATCACTAAACAAAAAGAAAGAAATTTGCAAGTGTTCTAAAACTTTTGAACGGTAGTGTATCTATAAGATTAAATAAATTATGTGGATTCAATAAAAGAAGTGGGAAGAAATGTTTTACTGTGACAGGCTACAATGTGCCTAAAGACAATTTAAAAGTTGGTTGTTTTTGTAATGACGTCAGCATCAGCCTCATTTCCCCTCTCGTCTGTTCCAACCACTCAACATCCAGCTTCAACAGTATACTAATTACCGACATGATCATCTGTCATCATCTGCACCTGTTTCTCACTGGTTTATGCCGTAAGCTAAATGTTTTTATGCTTAAACCAAAAAAAAAAAAAAAAAGCTCAAAACTGAAAATGAAAGCCAGAAAAGTTGTTCAGAAGAACCTGGAGAACTGTTCCTCAAGACTATCGTAAAAAAGTCAGTCTGGCTCTTTGGAAACAAAATGTGAAGAAATGAGGGGAGGGTGAAGACTTTTGCTCAGTACTGTGTGTACTGTACTGACTTCATGGTGCATCTATCTGAGTTCAGCATCAGTGCTGTTTATGATTTTCAGTACATCTGGTTAAAGTCTGCTGTGGTGGATTGTGTGAAATTGTTCCTCCTTTTCTTCACTACATAAAAAGAGTTGGCTTTCGCTGCTTTGTTAGGAAACAACAACACTTTGCTGTATTGCATTTGACAAACACAATTTGGATCTGATATTTCTCCCTCATCTAGTTGTATTGTATATCGTGTTATCCATCGGTGTGTCTTACCAGCACTTCCTTGAACGTGTGTGTGTCGTTGATAGTGGGATCCGTCACACAGCCAGACTGATTCAGGTAATGAAAACTCTCAGTGGGCAGCAGAGAAAAATCCTCTGAACACACAGAGAGAGAAGAGAGACAAAGGGAATAAGGAGGAGGACGGGACAAAAAGGCTGAGGTGATGTGTAGAGTGGGAGTCATTACTCACCCCTCTGTTCTGCACTCGCTCCCGCCAGCAAAGCGTAGAATATGTGGTAGTTCCTCTCGCCGGGATTCTGACGCACAACACGATTCTGACAGGAGGTCAAAGGAGGCAAAATTACATACACACATTCACAATATATATACAGTATACAGTACATGTATTCTGTATATACAAACAAACAATATTTCATTGTTGCTCACCTTCTCTAATAGATCTTCATGGGGAAAAAAAACAGTCAAGGAAAATGAATAGACTGAAAACATTGTTCTCTTTCAAAAGCAATCTGTCAAGCATATGCTCGTTCTCTCTCTCTCTCACACACACACACACACACACACACTCTCTCACACAGCATTAGAGGAAGCAGAGGAAGCGTTGATCTTTCAGGATGATCATATTTAACATAATACAGGATACAGTCCACAATCTTTCCTCCCTGAATGTTTCCCCGCTGGCTAAAGTGAAGCTGGATGAACTTCCCGAAGCGGCTCGAGTTGTTATTGTACACCGTCTTAGCGTTTCCAAATGCCTCCATTATAGGACTAAAGAAGAAACACACACACAAAGTCAGAAGAATATGGAAAGAGAAATGTAACAGTACATGATTTACTTCATCAGTAAATCTATAATTATTAAAGTGCATTGCTTGTATTGTGGGGTGTGTATATAAGTGTGTGTGTGTGTGTGTGTGTGGATTGTGTACCTGCTCTCCAGGAGAGCTTCCTCCACATGAGATGTTGTGTGTCTTCTGGAAAGTTCCAGGCTCTGCTGGCTCATTAATGACAAGAACCGCAGAATCACCTTGGTACTCTCCGTCTTACCTGCGCCACTCTCCCCGCTGTCTCACACACACACACACACACACACACACACACACACACACACACACACACACACACACACACACACAGAAACAGTGTTTCTCATCACGACTTTGATGTTCTGTTGTTTCCTGCATCGTCACCACCAGAAGTCTGTCACTCAAAATCTTTTCAATAAAGTTGAGCTCAAAAGTTTGCATCCCCTTGGTATTTTGGTTATAAAAGGTTTAACAGGTAGTCAAATCAACAACAATGTAATTACTTAACAGTTTTTTTGTACTGGATGCCTCAGAATATCACATAAATATTGTAGGGAGTGAGGTTGGAAATATTGATTAATATCATGAAAATATCGAAACTAATTCCTGGAGCGTTTTTTTGAGGATAAATTTTTGAATGTATTGTACAAGATGACTAAAGGATCATTTTCTACACTTGTTCTGAGGTAACAAACCTACAGTAAGATAATCTGACCTACTGTATACTGATAATGAGGTATTTTCATTTTCTGTGCATTCGAGCTAAGGGAAAAAACCTGAATGTATCCATGTTTCTTTTACCTTAGCAACAAGCTAGCTAGCTGATCGTGATAATTAACATGCATGTTCTGCCATAAAAGAGTTTACTTTGTAGTCAAGGTTACCAATAAGAGATTTTATACCAAACAGACAGAAGTATTTAGCCAAACATGCAATACCATTGTATCCAAATACATATACTTCAATATGAAGTTGGTCCTTTTGCAGCTACAGTATAACAGCTTCCACTCATCTTTAAAGGCTGTCCACAAGGTTTTTGGAGTGTTTCTGTGGGAATTCCGTGGCCTTTCAGTCTGTAGAGCATTTATGTTGGCACTGATGTTGGAGGAGAAGGCCTGTCTCGCAATCTCCATTCCAGTTCATCTAAAGGTGCTCGATGGGGTTGAGGTCAGGGCTCTGTGCGGTCCAGTCAAGTTCTTCCACACTGAACTCATCAAACCATGTTTATAGTCCTTGCTTTGTGCACTGGGGCACGGTCATGTTGGAATAGAAAAGGGCCATTACCAAACTGTTATCAAGTTTGAAGCATAGCATTGTCCAAGATTGCCCTTCACTCAGGATAAGGGTCCTGATGGAAACACCTCAATTTAATAATTAACAGGTCTGGCCAAATACTTCTGTCTATATCTGTACAGTGTGTTAAAAGAAGATATGTTTATGTACTGCATAACTCAAGGTAGGTTAAAAGGCAAAGGAAGTTTACATTCTACTTAGTTTATTGTTGATGCTGAGATGTCACTGGAGATGATGTGAGTTGAGGAGGCCATCCTGGGTTCTTGAGTAGGAAGTTTGAGATAAGAGGGTGTTTTTTCCTGTTTTTTTATTTTTATTATGTTGTTAAGTCAAACACTGCATTAGAACTTACAGCAAACCTCAATTAACAACAATTTGTATTGTATAAGCTAGTTATGCACATCCATTTAATGTTCAATGTGTAATTACTAAATTCTGTTATTTTATAGAACTGTATATCCTAAAAATGTCATTACATGTCTTTGGAAGCAAGTAAATAAAGATTTGTGCATGTACAAGAGGCTTCCAAAACAACCTCTGTGATGGGATTTCGTGTGGCATTTTAATATTTTGCACAATCTGCAAAAAAGTCCCGTCTGACATGACCACCCCTTGTATTCGGGTAAATCAAAGAGCATTACAAGCAGTAGACTTACTTATTGTCAGACATGTCTTTGTAACTTCAAAATGTTCCTTATTTTAATTGGGTCAAATCGTTTTTTCGTCTCCTAGATACTGATATTAGATATATAAGTCTTTATTTGAATGTGGGGCAGACTGAACACAAATTCTTCCTCGACCTTTACCTACTTGTGTAATTAGTGTTGTTAGGCAACCATGAGATTTAACCTTTGACACTGTTGAAGGCTCTGAAGCCACTGCCAGGGTTATGCTGTGGCTCAGCTCTTATTCGCACAGAGTTAAAAAAAGGCTTTTAGCACTTTAGTCCTTTATTCGGACTGGGGGTCTGTAGCTGTGTTTAATGTGTATACTGCATGGGGGCTATGTGTGTGTGTTGAGTCTCTGTGTACAGTTTGCCCTTTCTGTTCTTTGTTTGGGGTGTGTGTTGAAGTCCCTTTTACGCCACTGACAAGGTGCTGGTGCTTAATCAGGGAACCAGAAAATGTTTTCAAGAACCAGCATACACATCTATCAAATTTCAAATACTCAAGCAGAACATTACACAGTCAGATGTGGGGTTTTCATAACAAGTGGGGTTAAATAATGCATCTTGTCTAGGGCTGTAAGGGCAGCGCTCTCAGGTTTTTTACGTTTGCGTATACAAAAATAAACTCAACACACCATGTGATAAAGTAGGTTATTCATCATAAAATACCACATACATATATTACACAAGGTTCAATAAACATTCAAACCTAATCAAACCCACTAAGCCTTCTAAAACAGGCCTCTTTAATCAGAATAGTCTACAGCAGTTTAACACACACACACACACACACAGGTCAATATGCTAGCATAATAGCTGGTGGTAATAAGACACATAAACGCACTCATCTCTCTTTCTCCTTCTTCTTGCATTTCCTAGCTGATTCAATTTCGATAAAGAAATCACCGCCATGACCGGAAAGTTCACGTTCAGGAAGCAGAGAATTCAAAAACAACGAGCTACATGACTTCCACTAGTTCCTGTAACAGCAGAATGCTTACTGAATCATGATAGTAGGGATTTAACACATATATCTCACATGTTCGAAAAAATCATGAAATAATTAACATAATTTTTTTAGCCTGTGTATATTTTTGCTGTATAGTACAGTAAGTGTATATGGTACAATCCTGTTATAATAAACTTTGTTATAATGGGCTCTCAAGGTCTGTTCACCCTGGCAGCACACCCACATAAATGTGCATAAAAAGCATATAAGGAAAATTTACTAAATGTGTTCATATTAGGATTCTATAAACCTGTTCCACCCATTAGTCTGTCCTCCCATGTTACTACTCCTAGGGATTTATGGGATGATTTTTAGTATTGAAAGCATTGTTTTTGTATGTTTTTTTGTTTTATTTCATTTTATTTGATTCGATTGGTTATTGCAACATTTGACTAGTGGATTGATGGATGATGTTAAATCAATGTGTCAATGTGAAGGTGCTGGGTTAAAGAGATAGGGATTATAGTCTGATAATGTCAAAAACCACGTCAGAAAGTGCTACTGTACCAGTATGTCAGGAAATGTTACCTTTGATTCGACCATTCAAAACTATAGATAAGCGATACTGAGACTCATATAACTATGGTATAGCTATATAACTCGTATAGTTACTGGTAGCAAATTCTGGCAGGATAGGAAAAATCTATAGAACACAGATTAGGTTAGTTAGGTCCCTGTAATTGCTGACGGGTGTAATTTTATTGGATTATAAGGGAACACTAGCGTTGTCTTAAATGCATTGTGCAGCACTTACTCTACATTTGATCAGACGGACTGATTAAGGGATAAACGGTCACAGGTTTATAAATAGTTACGGCGTAACACACCAGAACAGAGGGAATGCTACTGTGTTGCCAGTGACGTCAGGGCCCGGCTTACGTTCAGAATAGCGCCCATGCATAGCTAGCCAAACCCTATTAACTATTCTTGGAACCAACAGGTCACATATGCTTCTTGTTAACTACCCATGGCGGGCATAACAATGGCAGTGCTTGCGTAAAATGTTGGAGATGTAAGTCTGCTAGTCCG
Organism: Clarias gariepinus; assembly: GCF_024256425.1. Lineage (NCBI taxonomy): Eukaryota > Metazoa > Chordata > Actinopteri > Siluriformes > Clariidae > Clarias > Clarias gariepinus. The sequence goes on along the minus strand of NC_071124.1, from coordinate 10,510,184 downwards.
CTAGAGGCGGGTGTTGAATACCGTAAAAAGTGCTGTAAAATGATTTTCTGTGGACTTCTGTTAAACTCCAGTCATATAATTGAAGTATTGGTCTAGACTAACATTGACTTACACTACTGTACCTGCTAAAATGTAGTATCATTTCAAGGAGCACTGTAGGTATTGTCCATGGTATTACTAACTCTGGTTATAGTGGACCTTGAATATAACGGACTACCCTACTGGGCCCCAGATGTCTGTTATATCTCACTGCAGCTTTTCAAATTTCAATAATTTCCAGTCCAGAACAGGCTGTTGGATTTTCACCAAATGTTTTAAGATGGTTTGAAGCACCTTGTCATGGGTGGATAATCATGAGGAGAAAAAATATCTCCTAGACTACAGAAGAAATACAAAACATGAAATGTACTTAAACTAACTGCTACCATAAATGAGATGCATTTCCTTATTCATATGAGTCAGAATGTCATGGGAAATGGTCGGTCTGAGAAATGAGACAGATTTGTTTGAGCCATATACAAACACAGACGTACACGGACTAGCTCCTCAAAACCAACAGGTCCAACAGGTTTAAAGGGTTCACTTCCTGGGTCCCAAAGAAGATGAGAAAAGCTGAGAAACGGACATATATCAATCTTTTTGACCAACTTATCACTCATGAGCATCTCATACCAGCTATACTGGCTACTGTTTTAAATTCTGCAATCTGATTGGCTATTTGCAGTTCAGTTTATACACGAATTCTGTGTGTATATAAAACGGTTCCCAGGGGTACTAATGTGACAGAAAGAGCTTCCTGGAATAAGGGACAACCTGTAATTAAAGTGCCGTCTATATGGTATTATACTGTAAATCATTAATCCACATTAAATAGACCAAAATATTGAACCGCGGCTGAAAAATTACATCTTAAAAGACTGTGATTACTTTAATTACTGTAAAACCACTAAAATAGTTCCATCAGAAATGACATGATTAGTTACAAGACATTGAACTGTGTCTGAACAGCATTATGAAGACTAAGAGACAAGGTCCAGGACAAAGAAGTTCTGTAACCTGTGTTGAAGATCCTGAAGTACAACATTACATCTATTATTTACAGTAAGAATGGCAGACTCGTGACTCTGATAGAGTCCAGCAAAAAAAAAAAAAAAAAAACAGCAGCTAAGAATCTAATGGGAACTCTAAAGGATCTGCAGAGATCCACAGCTCAGACAGGAAAAGCTGTTTACACAACAACGATACCCTAAGGCACCACAAAAACTGGGATTTATGAAAACAGTGATGAGATGGGAACCATTCCTAAATTAAACTTTTTTGAAATTACGTTTTGAGAGCCCTATCTGCTATCACGGTGAAGCACGGGGGTGGAAGCATCATGCTGTGAGGGTGATTTTCATAAATGGGGACTAGCGAGCTGGCCTGCTGATTGCAAGATGGATGGAGTTAAATTACAGGGGTTTACCTTTCAAAAGGACAATGAGCCTTAGCAAAAGCTACACTAGAGTCATTTAAAGCCAGGAAACTCGGTGTGTTAGAATTATTAAGTTAAAGTGGTTAAGTTTTACCTAAAAAAATCCTGTTGATCAATAATTTATAATTAATCTGATATTTTAGATTAAAATAATAATAACAGTAATAAGAATAATAATAGAGATTTAAATAATTCAGTTTATTTTAATTACAGTGTCAATGTCACATTAAAACAATTGACAGTTGATCAATTAACTCAACTGAAGGCTCAGGGGTCAACCCAGATTCACACTTGAACCAATTAGCAAACAAGTGCTGTTCATTGTTTAACTTTTTCCTGATAATGTTCCAATAATGGCCCTGAGAATCCCAGAAAAATGTAATCATCAGTTTTAGAAAGTCTTTCTCATTCGGTGATTGAGGACGTTTCTGTTCCATACTCTGCCATTGTCTCTCAAGCTCGTAGTGATGAATCCATGTCCAATAATTATTCTCTTTAAGAACTTTAACCTTCCTCAAATTTTGTTTGCAGATATCCAAACCCCTTTGTTCACGCACTTCCGTGAGTTGTTTCGGGACCAGGTACACCCTCAGACCACAAAAAAACTAATTAATGCACTCTGCTTGCAAATCACATGTGGGGGATGTGGGGAGACTCCGCCTTAAACAGAAAGTGCTGATAAGACTGTGTACGTTTTACTGGATAATTTTTAACTCTCCCTCGTATATACATACACACACACCTACATGCATGTTCAGAGGCCAGCCGGCAGTTAAAAACTGCTGGGTAATGACGAGCCTCATCTATAAAACAGCACGATGTGAAACACACCGCGCAGTCTTGCCTTGTGGAATAAATACACCACGCTTACAAACTGACACGTTAACAGTTTCGTAATAAGCTGCATGTGTTGCATGTTCTTTATGATGTGTGTGTGTGTGTTCTCACTGTACCTGATGAGCACACACTGATTGTTGTTGCGTTTCCAGAGCGAGCGATAGCACTCGTTTGCGATGGCGTAGATGTGAGGCGGGATTTCCCCCAGGTGATGCCGACTGTAGCGCTCTACAGCCGAAACCTCATAAAGCTCCGGCAGCTGCTGGTACGGGTTCACTGCTGCTAATATAGACCCGATATATGTCTAGAAAGAGAGGCAAAGAAGGAATTAGGAGAAATAAAAAATATTATCTCTTATAATAAAATTGGTCTGTGTGTGCATGTTTGTGTGTGTGTGTGTGTGTGTGTGTGTGTGTGTGTGTGTGTGTGTGTGCACGTGAGACAAAGGCATACTGACCTACTTTACATCTAATATGCAAATACACGGGAATTGCTCAGACTTCATTTAAATAGCAAATCAGTAAAAAATTTAAATGCACAACCATTCTGCACAATACATACTAAGACTGACTTCACACACACTACACACACACACACACAGAGAAAGAATGAATATTAACAGAACTTGCATAAAAGCGTTCACTTGTAAGGAAAATGATTTTGTCTTTATCACACACTTCTAACTTCAACTCGCTGATAAAGTGCATTTAAAAAAGCACGACACAGTCTGCTGTGAGGTACTGTATAACTGTGGATGTTCATTCAAACACGCTAGCTTGTAGCTGTGAGCTAACATTAGCGATCATGAGTCACTTCGTATTGTGTGAGCAGGAAAATTTTAAGATGTTTAGCAATCGTGTGAAGATTCGACGATCTGATATGTGAATTCAAATTAGAATAGAATGCAGTTTAGTGGTTATCGAGGCTTTATGGAGTTTTCTGGCCTTAATGAGCCGAACACACACACACACACACACACAAAGAGCAACCTAAAGAAACCAGCAGCACTTCTTTGGTAACCTATCAACAAGAAAACACACACTTTGGCATGCAAAGACACACATCCAAGGCACACGGTGTAAACCAAGTGCAGTGTGTGTGTGTGAGAGAGAGAACTATAAGTTGTAATATGAGCAGCTACAGCTCCGAACTAGACGCAAGCAGAGCTATTTCCTGCTGCTCTCTCCTTCTCTCTTTCTCTCTTTCTTCACACACAATGAAAGAGAGAGATTGAGACGGAGAGAGAGAGAGAAACAGAGAGAGTCTGACTTAAATGAAGAAATAAATTTTCTCATGCATTCAGTATTCCAACTGTGTGTGTGTGTGTGTGTGTTTGCGCGTGTGTGCGCGCGCATGTTTGATGTGGTTAAAAGAGCGGGCAGCTAGCCTACCACGCTCTGTCCTGACGACAGGGAAAAAAGAGCACAGCTGTTTATAATCAGAGCGAGTGAGAGAGAGAGAGAGAGAAAGAGAGAGAGAATGAGTGAGTACAAGAGAAACAGAGAGAGTCCTTTGTGTGTTAAATGCTATGGAATTTGATCTGACTGAGGGAGACATTCCACAGGACATTGCTTTAGGAGACAATCGTTTCTAAAAAAGCGCGCACACACACACACACACACTTACACACACTTACATGTATAGACATCTTTAAATGCAACAGTTACAACATGAAAAAAAAAAACTAAAACAAAAGGACCCATGTGCATTCATGCACACACACACACACACACACACACACTGCACATAGTCTCTTGTGTCATGTTTGTCCAAATGCAAGCTCTATTCAGGATTAATCAGTCCCATCTGCCACCAATTATCCCAGCAGCTCACACTCTAGGTGGCTGTCTTGTCAGCAGACACGTGAAAATATTCCCAAAATATCGCAAACACAGTCAATATCAGATTTATTGGCACCATTCATTCAAAAGAGCAGAAACTTAATCAAAAGACATCAGATGTCGTAGTTATAGAACATACTAAATTTGATCTTAAAAAATTAATCTGCATACAAAAAGTTTAATTGAAATTAAATTGGTTATAAATTAACATCGGCAAACATCCTCTTAATGAGATCATTTCTCCTGTCATTTGCTGTTTGCCTATATCAAAAAGTTAAATAAAATTGGTACATTTAATGTGTGAATATCGAAGTTTAAATCATCCTCATCATCTTCTATACCGCTTACTCTGTACAGGGTCATGAGACTTTAAACACTAGGCAGAGTACAGCCAGGACATCGCATGGCACACACACACACACACACACAAAGGAAAATTTGGGAAATCCAATTAGCCTAATCTGCATGTCTTCGGAATGTGTGGAGAAACTGAGTACCAGAGGAAACCCTTAAAGAATTACGCCTTACTAATTACTTACGAATTACAACTACTACATAAATAAAGGAATGTACAAGTATAGAAAGAACACTACTGCAAACTTCTTCTCTTTACACATCCCAGCTTCTTAGGAAGTTTGCACAGGGTCAGTGTTGGGCATACAGTGCTCCTGGAGTGGATAGGGTTAAGTGCATCGCTCAAGGGCATTCTGCTGTTTGATGTAAACATTAACTCAAGCACTTGACCTGGATCCACCTGACTTCATGCATTGTGCTGCGGCCATGTGATTGATTTTACTGGATAACTGTATGATAAGCAAGTGTTCTTATTAAAGTAATTGATAAGTGTAAAGTCGAAATAGGTCTAAATATAGATTGGTTAAACACATTGATCAAATAGGGAGGAACTTACTAATCTTACTATGTGGTACCAGTGTTGAAAACCTTCAATGGTAAAAGAGCTCAAAACTTATCATACTTAAATATAGTCTTATAGTGTATAAACATTATAGCAGCAATGTAATACCTGCTTATCCATTTTCATTAAGATCTTGAGTATGAGGTGTTGCAGTGTTGTGGGAAGTCTCACTCTGCAAAGAGGTTTTCAGGCTAATCATTGCCTACCAGCAGGCCTGGTTCTCATTACGTCAGTACTACAGTGAGAAGGTCATTAAGGAACAAAGCCACGGCAACACAAAAGAAGCAAAAGCACAACCACAACAGGTAGGCTACTGCAAAGCAATAAAGATGGACATGGCACGCATCCATGTTTTAATGAGAACCTGTTTAATAAAAGAGGTAGTCATGGGAGCAGGGGAGAAACGCAGTGAAGCTTTTTTATTATACTAAAAAAAAAAACTCCTATATACAGAGTAAACTATAATAATAATATCATAATTTCACTAACCCAAAACAATAGACGCCGGATGCATTTGCTAAACACTTGTTGGTAGATTCAGGGTGATTGCTGTTATTGCTGTGATTGGTGTTAATGTGAGCAGCAGATATTAAACCCAAAGCCTTTTAATTAATGCATTTAATATATAAGAAAACTTTGTGATATGTGTTTTCATTACTTTAATGTGTGATACACATTAATGTAATGAAAACTTTAATGTGTATCACATTTTAACAGACTCAACAGTTCTTAACATACAGTTATTAGTTAAGTTTATGATTAGGGGTTTTGTAATTTACTACTCAGGTTTAAGACAAAAGACTATTATAGAAGGTCACATTTAGAAATGATGAGAAATATTTCCATACAGAAGATTCAAGATTCAAAGAACTTTATTAATCCCAGCGGGAAAGTTTAATTTTCATTTAATAGCTCCCCTGGAAATGTGGAATTATTCGGTGCACTGTGTAGATACTCTATAAACTTGAGTGTATAATGTGAGAAAGTATAATGGGAAAGTGTGTGGTTAAAGAATGTAGTAAATTACCAATAGTCTTCTTTTTTTTTTTACTTAAATTACCTTTTTAAAAGATTATAATAATGATCAGAATTCGTAAAAATACAAAAAGTTTTTTAAATTTATTTTTACTTTTTATAATACAGCTCAGCATATCGTATGCAGCATGTGTGCGCAGGCACTACCCTTGGATGGTTTGATCTCTCTTGCAGATGTTGCTAGGAAACATGAATTAGTTTAATTAACTAACAGCTTGACTGGCAGATAGACACAGATGTGTAAGAGGATGGACCATAAAATTAAACACAAACTCACTTTCCATACTGCTCACAGATTACCTGCAGTCTATTCCACTGGACTCTGGGCACAAGGCAGGGTATACCTGCCAGGCTATTGCAAGGTACAAGCTAGCTCGCTCGCTCACACACACACACACAAACTTACTCTATAGGCAATTTGAAAACACCATTTAGCCTAATCAGCATGTCTTTGGACTGTGGGAGGAAAATCACTAAACACTATGCACAGAAGCAGGAATCCAAACCACAAGCCCGGAAGTTCAAGGCCACAGTGCCAACCACTATGCCAGCATGCTACTACATCAGCCCCAAAAATAAACTAATAAATAAAGAAATAAAATACATAATTAAAAAAATAAATAAACTGGTAAAGTCTTTTTTTTTTTTCAAATTAAAAGTTAAACAAATAAAGATTGCAATAAAGTTTATACTCTTTTATTTATTAATTGTCATAGAAACATTTTAATAACAAATGTAAATGGTGAAAGGGGTGCAGATTTAACTCCTGATTAAAAATGTTAATAAGTAGTTTAACAACTCAAAATCTTTCTCCAAGCTAAGAACGTTCATGTTCATTGAGAATTTGGGATCAGCAGAGGAGCTGAGTTGATTTGGAAGCTTCCTGCTTAAAGCTCTTAATAAATAATTTCCTTTTTTTTAATACAGTATGGTTAGTGTCCTCATTCTATAAAAAAAAGTTTAAAGAAAAATATTTTTTACGTATCAAGTGTGTCCAAACTTTTGATTAGATTTTTCTTGGTCAAAAAAAAAAAAAAAAAAAAAAAAAAAAAAATATATATATATATATATATATATATATATATATATATAAATATATATACACACTGTATACAGTATATATATTCTTTTGACCACAGATATATATGAAGTGTTTATGTTTAACCCTAACAAGCTCGGCACACACAGAAATGGTTTTATTTATTTCCCACATGGTCCTATAGACCTTTGGCTTGGCTACACGGTACTGCAAAAAAATATAACTTTTCTGGTGTAACACAGTACCCATTACGTTGAGGTGGAGACAAAATCAGACTTTTAAAAAAAGTTTTGACCAGCATCGGCAGTGAAAATGATTGATGTGGGATACACCACTGCGTAAATCTGCAACGAGAGCTGTGTGTTAGCATTTTAGTCTGCTGAAAAACCAACGTGGAACCCTTTACTGGCCCAACTGTAATTCCACACTTGCTAAAACATCATGCTGCCCTGTAACACATGCAATCTCACACACACGCACACACATACACACACATATACGCACAAATATAGACATTAAAGAAACCACACTCAAGAAAACCACATTCCACTTTCTCTATTACTGTACATGCAGTTGTAGTTTCTGTCTCAGCCCCCACCCCCCAACCCCCACCAGCTTCTCCTACTGTTAATTTTAGCAAAATGTCTTGAAATTTTTTTTATTTTTTTTCGATTAATATTACGTATTTTCCGTGAGGTCTTTACAAATGCCTTTAAAAAAAGAAAAATGTATTGAAGTCGTTTTCATGGCTGGAGCCGGGAGTGAAATTACATGCATAACTGCAGATGTGTTAACACGAGTTGATCCTGAGTGGGAGAGGCAACTCTGTGTGTGACTTTACATGTAGAGCAAAATATTAAGTTCGTCTATGTATGAAGAGACTTTAGGAAAACTATATATACCGTATACTTTTAATACTAGTCTTAACTGGATAAAAAAGAGCATGAAATCATATTTACCAAGAATTTGTATTTACTCTCTTGTGCACACTGGATGATCAGACCATTGGATTTAAAATAGGTACAAAATAAAACACCTACCAAAAAATAATTTTACCGTACTTTTAGGAAATTACTCAAATTTCCTTAGTAAAAAAAAAAAAACAGGGGCCCCACTGACACACCAAACACTACACACATGATTGCCAATCACTACAACGCCGCAATATGGCTCATTAGGGGTAATTGCCTTGACGAAATCCAGTTAATCCTGTGTCCAGACAGGAAGGCAAGCGGGTTAAAGGCTAATGCAAGACGCAGCCAGTTACACCAGTTTAACTTGGGTTCTACTATAAAAACAGATGGTACTGGCTTTAAAATCTGTCAGGCTGAGGCCTGGTCAAAGCCATTGCAAAACCCCTAAAACACAGCAGGAACACTGGATGACTGTTGTAATATGGTTGTAATGATGTTAGAATGATATTCACCATTGAGACAACATTGGTTTAGAATGACTTTGATAAAACTACTGTATTGTAAGATAATGTTGAATAAATGACCAAACCACAATCACAACCTCAAAACAATGAAACTGTAACTTTAATTTAAGGGCATTTAACATCCATTTACACGATCTCCAATGGTCCACATCCAGCCCTTAAAATTTGAACAGGGTTTAGAATTCCGGTCGAAAATTGGCTCAGACGCAACAGCGTCCCGCACACATTGTGAATATCTCACATCTTAATGTTGTAATGTGACCTGTTTAATTTTCTTTTAAAAGTTTCACCATGGGGTGCACCTTAGCGCCCAATTACTGCACTGCAATACGGTGTTTGCACCTGGACTAGCCTCAACCATCTTCTCTTGTGCTGCAGTGACTAGATTGGCGAGTGACAGAGTTCGTTCCCACTCAGAATTTTCCCATCGGTTTGGTATTAATATGTGTGTTTTGTAACATTGTGTTAGAGACATTTGTTCAACGTTATCCCATTGTCATGTAGTCAATATAGCTCCAACGTCAGTACATCAACTCGTTCTAACTTTTAAAAACAACTTAAAACCGACATCCAAACATCCATAACATTGCCAAGGTAACGTCACCACAACGTTTGGACAATCAAAACCTTTTTCCTGGACTGGGGCTATATTATAATATTTGAATTCTATATTAATGACCCTGGTTTTAAGCTATTTAAAAATTACACTTAAGCCATATTCACAGAATGTCCTAATAATAAAAATGATTTCTTTTGTGGTTTACAATTACTGGACATGACCAGTTCAGTGGTTCACCGGCTTGATGTAGTTATGGCAAGCAAACCAAATATTAAGTCTTATTTATTTCCATCGACTTTGAAAATAAGGGTAAGGGTAATATGGGTATTGCCATTCCCTTTACTCTATGCTCAGATAACATAAAACATATGTTGTGCATAATATTGTGTGGATTTCCCTTGTGCCACTGGGGCAGCTCTGGCCCCTCGGGACATGACTCCCCACAAGATCTCTGGGGATGTGTTGAAGTGCCTGGCACCTGGACGATGGCAGCAGATCCTTTGCTTTTTTGGGGTGGGCCCTCTGTGGATCACACATATTTGTCCAGTGTATCCCATGGGTGCCCACTCTCAGACTTTATTCTGCGATTTGTGCTGCACTGGCTTTTCTGAGAGATAGGACCAGATAGGTCTTTGGTCCCTGAGGCATGGGCGAGCCTTAGGTGGACATAATCCTGTCATCAGGTACGTGACGGGGATATAATTGAAAAACAATAAAAGTATTTAGATCTCCTGCCATAATCCCACAATATTTTCTTAAACCTTTTTTTCCATGAAAACGTTTAATCATTCACCCGGTTTGGTAAAGCAAATGACTCCATCATAACAAAATACACATAAAAAAAAATTACAGGCAGTCTGTGAGCCAAACTAATTGGAGCTCACATTTTGTAAGCAGCAACAATACAAGCATGAACAAATTCTGGTCCCAGCTGGTAAAACCATTTGGGAGCATAGAAGTTGTGCTAATAATTACACAGTGTATCCCCGCCCGAAAGACCTTCATCTATCTTCACTGAAGGCTTATTATTCCATGTAAGAGCTCTGTAGCTGTATTTGAACTTAATTTAATTTTTATACTTAGTGGTTTAATTCCTACTGACTTAAATTTTAGTCTTAACTAAATCTGTAGTTTAGAGATTGTAGAAGTTGCTTGTCCCACGCAAAGTACTTTTGGTTGTAATAAAACACTTTTTTTCTAACAGTTTACCAAATTCACACAAGTTTCAAGCTTGCTTGCAAAAAAGCTCCAGATTTAGAGTCAAAGTAAGGGGATCTCCTGTGCACAGCTCACTGGACCATTAAACTTTTTCTTCTTGTTCTTGGATTTTCTGATTTGTGTTGTTATGATGCTAGAAGGTGAATTTTTCTTCACATTTAGCTGTCCAACAGAGACCTTCAGGTTTTGTGTCTAAATAGATATCCAGTATTTAGAGCTGTCCATGGTTCCCTCTCTATCAGAAAAGATGCTACTACCACCATGCTTCACTGTTCTATAGCGTTCTTTGGGTGATATGCTGACTTGTTCTTTTATCAAACATATCTTTAACAAATTATGCCTAAAAAGTTCTCATCAGACCATGACACATTTTTTCACGAGCTTGTTTTTTTAAAAAGGGCTTCTGTTTCACCACCCTATCCTGTAGGCCAGACATGTGACAAATACAAGAGACTTGCTCTCACATGAGAGTCCAATACTTGTAAGATATTTCTGCTCATTTAAAGGCGACCTGAAAAAACATTACCTTGCTTTTTTTAAATCCTTTTCCATTTTTGCATTAATCTTGGTTTAAACAAATTAATCAGGTTCCCCCCTAATGTGACCTCATATAAGAAGAGATTCTCCCCCTGTTGGACAGCGGAATGGTTTGTTCCACAACGCATGAACTCTGCTCAGGCATGGTATCAGTCAGTCAGTCATGGTCAGGAGCTTATTAAGGCTACGTTCATGTTACCAGCCTGAAGAAACTCAATTCATATCTTCAACCCTAATGGGACAAAGATTTTTTAGGGCTGCCTGAGCACACAAATCTGATGTTTTTTTAAAAATCGATATGAGATGTGATATGTGTTTCCTATGTGGTCCTAGATGGGATACACATCCCACACACGGCCAGTAGACTTGAATGTGAACGGACTGATTGGAATTCATGCAACTTTTTTCTTCTCGGCACATGCGTGAGGCACTCACAGTGTGGGGATTTTATATGAGATTTCCTAGGAATAGCTGACAAAACAGTTAAAGTAAGCCATTTGGCTTTCTTCCTTCTTCTGCAACACAACACATACAGCCAACTAACTGCTTTTCATCCTTCAAAGAAAAATCCCTAGTATGAAAATCTGAAATCGGATCCATTGTTTGAAACGAATGAGTGGTCGCACAAACGCATGGCATGTTTTCGCCCCAAGGTGCGAGTAAAGACGTATCGATGTGCGCATGCGTGCTGATTTAGAGGACAGATTTGTCTGCATTAAACTCAAATAAAAGTCAGTTGTAATTATGAATGTTGAACCATCATGACACCCAAATCCAATCCAACTAAAGAAAAAAAAAATCCCAATTGGGCAATGTGATAATGCAATGTGATAATGTGAACGCAGCCTTACATAAACACTGAAATGGCACATTAGGAAGAGGAGTGTACGAATAAAAGCATTATTTATTGGGTATTCCAGCTGGAGCTTTAAGAGCTTTTAATTTTTGGGGAACCCTGAGCTATACTAAAGAATAGTTTTATTGTTTAACAAAACCAAGAAAATGTCAAATGAAATCGTATGTAAACTCTTTTGGATTAATCAGAATCACTTTATTGATGTGAGGGTGTACAGTATGATATATATTTGTGAACAACAGATGAATAGTATAGTTTGAGTCTGTGCACAGCCACAGACATGATAATAAAAGACTGTGCACAAAGATTAATGTTTTTACCCCAAAAGATTAATGTTTTTTTTACTAAACTTTTGGTTGCTGTTTCACATTAAAGGTGGAAAACGATCGGACATGATTTATCAGAGGTTTTTTGACATCACAAAAACCAGCAAGTTTAATACGGGTGTTTACAGATTTTATTTTATTTTTATTTTTTATTAAATATCCATCAGTCCTGCTCATCACACGCGTGCAAATGAAATAAATGAGGTGTGTTGCATCCAGGGAAATGCCACAATATGCGGTGAAAAGCCAGGATTATGTGTGCACTTTCAGTTATAATAAACAGCCTGGAGGTACACTTATATAAGAACAAACCTCCAACCACACACACACACACACACACACACACACACACACACACACACACACACACTCTACAATACCCTCAGAGCACTACCAAGATACAAAGAGACAAACTTGTTGATGAAACACACTCATGCCTGTTCTGTCCAGTCTGATGCTGGTGTAAGTTGTCCTGCCACTGTGTCTGTGTCTCAGGGGAGTGTGTGTCTCTGCATGTCTCGTTGCAGTGTGTGTGTTTGTCTCTGTTTGTGAGTAGGTACTGTATACTCACATATATACTGCGTTGTGTGTATCTCAGGTGCAGGTTGTGTAGAATCGCTCCCTCATGCAGGTCCTGCAGCGCTGCCATGTCCTCTACACCACACACACTGCTACTGTGCATCTCATACACTCTCTGTCTGCTCAAAGCATTCTGCTTGTAGGTGTACACCTAAAGACACACACACACACACACACACACACACACACAGAATGTAGAATGAGCGTCTGTGTCTGAAATTGTGTGTGCGTGTGTGTGTGCGTGTGTGCGTGTGTGTGTGTGTGTGTGTGTGTGTGTTTTACTGCAACACAATCATTATGGTTTGGACAGTCATGGAAAATATACTAAGAACTAGAAATATTCCAACCGGAGTGAGTGAGCATCAAAACAGGGGTAAACACAGGGGTGTGTGTGTGTGTGTGTGTGTGTGTGTGTGTGTGTGTGAGTGTGAGTCTTGTAAGTGTGTGTGATTGTAATTTATTGCTGTGTAGGACCAGTGAAAGTGCCTGGCTAAGTGGAAGCCGGTTTTCTCATTAATAGTTTAAACACATGTATAACTACAGCATGACGGAAGCACAGGACCCATTACTTGTGTGTGTGTGTGTGTTTGAGAGAGAGAGAGGGAACAAGCTCTTTTTTTAGATTGTGAAGACATACCATGTGTTACACTTTAAGACTCTTTGTGAGAAAGAAAACTCAGTGTGTGTGTGTGTGTGTGTGTGTGTAAAATTTAGTGCTGTTACTATGTACGTCTACTCAAGTGGCAGCTGTTTCTCTAACTTCTCCACATTATTTGTTTAAACTTACTGTAGAGTCACACACACCCATCATGCAGCTCAACAATAGAGTTAAGGAAAAGCAGAACAAATTAAACATTAACCCTGTGTGTGTGTGTGTGTGTGTGTGTGTGTGTGTGTGTGTGTGTGTGAGTCTTAGTAGAGCAATATCTTACAGTTTTATACTTGTGGGAATACGTCCTGGTTCCTATGAGGAAGAGCGTTTATTATCTGCATCATTGAATACCTTAATGGAAGGTTGTCACAGGGATGGTAAGGGAATCATATGTGTGTGTGTGTGTGTGTGTGTGTATATATACAGTACAATGTGTGTGTGTATGTGTATGCATTTATTGCAAAAATGAAATAAAATAAAAAAGACAACTGCTGAGTCCCTCAGCCTTTCTTCCCTCACGTCTGGTTTCATCTGTTCTCCATTATTCCTGCCCCGTCTACTTCCTCCGTCAGCTCACCTCAGTGGCTAGCTGGCTAATTTCCAGAATGGTTTCCATCTGAACCAATCCATTATACCCAGTAACTTTATATAAAATTGCTCCAAAACAAACATGTTGTAATGAATATGGTGGGATCAGGACTATGAAATAATCGCAGCACTTCCTTAGTGTGTTTGCGCGCCTGTGTATGAACTGGAGTGTGTGTACTGACTGGATGTGCCTCATGGCAGAACAGAATCAGTTTTTATTACATACTGTCCACAGGAATGAAATATTTCTCGCAGAACCCAGACCTGTCAGGGGAGACATGAAACTGATAGAACAGAAGATTGTGTGCGTGACCCTGCCTGTATCTCTCTCTCTGCAGATTTTAATCTCCTGCCGCCATAATGACTAAGAAGAGGTTTGCAGTTCTAAAAAGAATCCATGATATCCTTGTGCGCGTCATGATTTACAAGATGCTGTGCTGATAAAACGTTTCTGAAACAGAGAACAGCGATGAAATCCCTTCACGGCATGACGAGTTATCCTCTGATAAGGAAACGTTGATGTTCAGGAGACAAATGTTACAAAGCAAGGTTCTTATAAGAAATGACTGGCATGTGGCTCTTCCTCAAACCGCTGATATACAGTACAGTAGGAAGCACACAAAGCTGTCGAGAATGTCCCTGAATGAGTTCTCTTTAATGGAACTTAAAGCCTGAACCTGTTCCAGCATGACGGTGCTCCTGTGCACAAAGCAACGTCCAAGAAGAGCCAAGGGTCGTGTGGAACCTCTAAAGTGAGCCCTGACCTCAAGCCTTGGGGATGAACTTGAACACCAACTTAGTCTGATTCTCTTGGTGCTCAGTAGACACTAATCCCTACAGCCACATTAACAATTCTAGTGGAAAGTCTTTCTAAAAAAGTAGAGCTTATTATAAAAGTAGCTTATTGATGAAAGCTATAATTTTTATGGTTACTTTAATATTCTTATAATACTTTCATAGTACTAAAATTAAGGTTACAGTACTTCGCAAAAGTCTTGACCCACCCATCAATTCTTCAAATTAAATGATGTAGATTAAATTTAAGAAAGAGGAACAGATGTTTTACTGCCTATAGGCACAATTAAAAAATTCTATAGTTTATAGAAAAACCTCAACAGCAACCTCATTTCCCCTCCTGTCTATTCCAGCCTGATCATCTGTCAACATCTGCACCTGTTTCTAAGTTGGATGTATTTTACAATTGAATGATTCATGTAGGTAACTGTAGGGCTGAACAATCAAAAAGCAATCCCCTGAAACTGCTCAGGTACAGGGACTGCACTGGAAATGAGAGTCGAAGCCTGGACAACTATTCCTCAAGACTACAATAAAGACTACAAGAACATCTGGCTCTTTTGAAGCAAAATATGAAGAAATGTGGACTTCTCAAGACGTTTGTATAGTACTGTATATGTAGATTGTTTAATTTCTGACAAGGTTGTTGGTTAAAAGCGCTATATAAATGGTACAGAATTGAAATGCATTCATTTTAACTAAATTTGAAAAGGCACCTACAGAAAGCACACATGGATGTAATGGTCAGGGGGTCACAAACTTTTGTCCATACAGAGTATTTGGGTCAATTATACGCTGTTACATAAAAGGTTTAAATTCATTCATGATGTGAAAACCTGAACAAAAGTTAAACATTTGCGAACTTCACACATGCTAGAGAAATCTGCTTTCTACCTCCATAATCCCAACAGAAACAGAGAAATGGTTCTAATAACCTCCTGGAAGCTAAATACCATACTGTAATTCTGGACAGTAAACAATAAAAGTTATTCTGCCTTTTGTTGATGGGTGAGCAATTCAAATGTTTTAGGACTGTTATACAAGACTGTTTTGAAGCAACTGGGTTTAATGATGTAAACGAAATGTCAACATACAGTCAGGTCCATAAATTTTGGAACAAAGATAAGGTTTTTGGCATTTGGCCTCTGTGCACCACCACCACACTCAATCTGAAATAAAACACTCAAGATATGATCGGGGTGGACATGAGCATGGAAGTAACCATTCAGGAGTGTTGTTTACAGCCATTTTTATACACACACACATTTGGTGGATAATAATGGAACAACAAACTAATATCATTACATGATCTGTCTGCAATATGAAGCGGCGTCCTATCTTGAGTGTTTCTTTTCAAACACAATGTGGTGGTGTACAGAGGCCAAAGCCAGAAAAATGTATCTTTGGTTTTTAAAACTAATTAATGAGAAAATGCGTTTTATTATGTGCATGGTATGTCTCAAGTGAATTAGTACTAATTTTATTTTTCTTAGTAATGTCTTTACACATTTTATCCCTAACAGTAACTCCGGCAACTGATATCCTAACAGAACTAGGGCTGTGTGTGTGTGTGTGTGTGTGTGTGTGTGTGTGTGTGTGTGTGTGTAAAATGAGCCAATAGATGGTCTTGACATGCCAACTGTTAGGTGAGCTTCTTCTCTATAGAGCAGATGTTATGCTAGAGTCTTTTGAATAATTACTCTCTTTCATACACACAAACACAAGGCGCACACGAAAGGCTTTACCTGTCCATAGTCGGTGCGGAAAACCACAATGCCACCCGAGCAGGAGTCCACTGTGCTGGCCCAATACTGATCCTCCTCCCAGAGCCAAACACGAGAACCCTGCAAAGAAAACACACACACACACACACTTTTATTTGATATAAAACTTATAAAGAAATGACTTTTGTTTAAATATTATTTTCATGTTGTATTATTCATGATGCAATCAATGCATTATTGATTCCTATCCTCTGGAGCTGGTGCTTTGTGAATATCATGTCTATCTAGCTAATCACACATCGCCTTCCTCTGAATCTCCAGCTAACAGCCTGCTTTCACCCATGACTCACTCATCTTTACAACACAACCCGTGATGATGAATCTTTATTAGCTATTGCGCAGGTTGCAAGTTCTGACCTGAAATATGGCTGCTGCTCAATAACCAGATGTTTACTTGGTTGTAACCTGACACTGCTCAATAAGAAGAGCCTCTAGCGTCTAATTACTCGTGACTTCATCTTAATTCCATTAATACACAACACACTTTCCATCAGATCAGTGATATCGAATCAACATAATGTAAATGATGTAGCCGAAGTAAGCTAAATAAGCAATAAAACATTCTAAGTAGAATAAAGTAATAAACACGTACGTCCAATTATTTCCTCTGGAGCAGGTGTGTTCAGTCAATCAGAAGCTGGACCGGGGTTGGGCCTTAGATCATTTAACATACAGTAAATCCTAATATATATTCTAATATTCGCTTGGTAAATTAATAAGACAATACGGTCCAAAGATAGGAAAGAAATCTATATAGGAAAGTATCTCACTCATCACACACACACAAGCACAAACATATGTCTTACTGTACTAATGTTACAAATATTTTATTATTTCCATAAGTTAACAAAGTTCTCAGAGCTCCCCCAAAGTGTACTTGGGTTAATGCTTTAGTTTTGAAATACCCTTCAGACTTTTTGCCCCCATTTTTGTATGTCTTATACGTCTACGCCTGCCACTGCAGAGCTACACCCCACCAGAGAACAGCAGAGCTGAACAACAAGTTGGGGAGAGTTTTGCCTATAGGACGTCACATTATAAATATAATTACTTCTTCTTCTTTCTTCTTTCTTTGTCTTTTGGCTGTTCCTTTTCAGGGGTCGCCACAGCGAATCATCTGCCTCCATTTAACCCTATCCTCTGCATCCTCTTCTCTCACACCAACTAACTTCATGTCCTCTCTCACTGCATCCATAAATCTCCTCTTTGGTCTTCCTCTAGACCTCCTGCCTGGCAGTTCCAACCTCAGCATCCTTCTACCGATATATTCACCATCTCTCCTCTGAACATGTCCAAACCACCTCAATCTGGCCTCTCTGACTTTATCTCCAAAACATCTAACGTGGGTTGTCCCTCTGATAAACTCATTCTTAATCCTATCCATCCTTGTCACTCCCAAAGAGAACCTCAACATCTTCAGCTCTGCTACCTCCAACTCTGCCTCCTGTCTTTTCTTCAGCACCACTGTCTCTAAGCCGTAGAGCATCGCTGGTCTCACCACTGTCCTATACACCTTTCCTTTCATTTTCGCTGATACTCTTTTATCGCACAACACACCTGACACTTTTCTCCACCCATTCCAACCTGCCTGTACCCGCCTCTTCACCTCTGTTCCACACTTTCCGTTGCTCTGGACCGTTGACCCTAAGTACTTAAAATCCTGCACCTTCTTTACCTCTGCTCCCTGTAGCCTCACCGATCCTCCTGGGTCCCTCTCATTCACACACATGTATTCCGTCTTGCTGCGGCTAACTTTCATTCCTCTGCTTTCCAGAGCATACCTCCACCTCTCCAAATTTTCCTCCACCTGTTGCCTGCTCTCGCTACAGAGCACAATGTCATCTGCAAACATCATAGTCCATGGGGACTCCTGTCTTACCTCATCTGTCATCCTGTCCATCACCAGAGCAAACAAAAAGGGGCTTAGAGCCGATCCTTGATGCAGACCCACCTCCACCTTAAACTCTTCTGTCACAATCACATTATAAATATAATTACATTTATATTAAAAAGGATATAAAATTGGCTTAAACAGTACAAAAATGGGAAATGTATTTTTCTCACTGTTTTGTTTGTGCATTCAGACTAGAGAGCAACCTGAATGTGACATGTGCAGAACAGGTCATCTTACAGACAGCTAATTAATTAATGCTTTAGCTAAAATGTAACCTTGACCTTTTATTTAATAATAAAAAAAAAGGGAAAATGAGGATCTTGTTACTATGTTTTTTTTTTTTTTATAAAAACTGGAAAAAAAATATTCTTTTGTGAGGACCAGACAAGGGTCCCCACAAGGTCAAGACCACGAATTTTAAGCACACACACACACATACACACACACGCACCTATTTCATCTGCTGATGGGATAAACACATGGTGATTTGGACAGACATAAGTGGTTTTAAAGCCCAATGCACCACCAGACTGAGCAATGAACTTTAACCCTGTTCTCCCCCTCACACAAAGACGCCACGACCCAACACACACCACAACCACCACTTCAGCCAGTTAAATAGATACTGTTGTAAGTTTGGTGGTTTCCTTTTACCATCAAATGGATACGACATCCTGGACCCATGGTAGTTTATGTAACTTGTTTGTTTAAACACTTGATCGGGTGTCAATACATTATAGTCCAGAACGGGGA
The DNA here is from genome assembly GCF_024256425.1 of Clarias gariepinus. Taxonomy (NCBI): domain Eukaryota; kingdom Metazoa; phylum Chordata; class Actinopteri; order Siluriformes; family Clariidae; genus Clarias; species Clarias gariepinus. Next base: position 10,491,063 of record NC_071124.1, on the reverse strand, counting down.
CAGGAACACGTTTGTAACGAAGAGTTCCCCGAACTGAAACTGTGCTCATTTTCAAACACAACCCTAGCCATGAGTCTCTTCCAATTGGTTTGTCTCCATTTTCCTTCCCATTCACACAGACAACCTACTGTGTTCTTCTGCCTCTCTCGCACACACACACACACACACACACACACACACACACACACACACACAGCTGCACTGAATGATTAGCCTGGCTGCTACTCGACAGCTGTGCCCCTGGCCATCCGCACTGCCTCCCCAACAACAAAGCCTGACAACGTGTGTGTTCACAACGTTCCTCACAACACACACTGTATTATCAGTGGCAAAATAAAGAGAAAAGATCGAAGCCATTGTAGTAGAGTGGGTATCAAACACATAACAGGCAAGTGTTTACAATAGTGTCACACACTGTATGCATCAGTGGGGTTTAAATGCAAACACAGCCATGTGAGAGAGTGTGTATGAAACTTTACACATCATCCAGGGAAGTATAATGCATGTGGCTTGGATGGGAGGGGGGATTTTTGGGAAAGTTTGTGTATCTATACGGTCAGGATTCCTCGGTGAGGTGAAAGTGTCGTTTTTCTTTGTTTACTTATGCTGTCTAATGACTTTTTAAAGGAACCAGCACCATGTCAAGCAAAGCTTTTGTATTTAATATAAAAAAAATGCAACTAATGACTTTGTGTTTGGGGTGACAGTGGGGTATTATGGGTAAAATAATAAAATATATTTAAAAAAATAATGTATTTTATCATAAATGTATTACACGTTTTTTTTTTTTTTTTTACTTAAAATAGAAAATTAGGAAACGTCTGAATTCGTCAAACGATTTCCCAAACCAGCATGAAATCTACAACATTGAGAGGATTCCTATAAGGTGTGGAACATTTGTGCCCGAGCGAGCAGCAACATCTCACTTCACCCAGCCTTGGAATTTTATCGTTGTTTAACTGCTTTTATGCTAGCCATTTCATTCTCCCTCCTAGCACAGATTTAACTGGGGCGATCGTAAGACAATCAACCACTTTGTTAAAAAAGGGACACAAATTGTATTGTATTTCATTCATAACACCAAAAGGCAAACCCTTAATGTCTTTCCCTTTTTATGGAATCACTCTTTCCTAATAATCAAAAGCCCATGTACAAGTTTGTCATGAGCACAGAATGTCTGCCACGGTTGTATGCTTGTACCCATGTAACGAATCTCAGGCGCTCAACAGCTGTGACTTACAAAATATATGTGAGATAAGCGGGACTTCATGTCAGAAATGATTGTAATTTCCTGTTCCACTACATGTCACGTTCATCGGCACATGGAGGTCACGCTACGCTAAAATACAATCATTATCCAATCACGGGCATAGGCTGTATGGTTGGGGATGGTTTTAATCGAGGAGGGGGGGAAAGGCCTGAGAGCATGACTTCCCACTGTGCACTACTATTTACTCTGCATGCATTTACAAAAACGTATTTACAGTAAAGTGCTATAATATCTTTGTTGTTAGTGCTTGTTCTGTCGTATCCGACGCTTGACTACTTCATAAGCCCGCATCCTCCATGCCTTCCTTGCTTGGATTGCTTCCTTGAGCACATTTAAGCTTTCGCAACCATCTGTGGTGGTGTTAAACACGATGGCCCTGATGACTCTGCGTTTCATCACATCTTCGTCATGCTCACCATCACCCAGTGCAGTTTTCCCCTTGATTTCAGACGTGCAAACTCAGGATCATCCGTTCACATTCCTCCTCCACTCTGAGGATCAGTACTTCCAGATCCAGGACGTGCAGAGTGGTGTCATCTGCGTATCTCAGATTGTTGATGTTCTGGCCACCGATTTTAACTCAAATAATTGACTTGTCCAGAATGTTCTTTCTCATAATGGTTTCTAGTTGAATAGTACAAGTTGAATAAAAGGGCGGATAAGATGCGGCTCTATCGTACATCGTTTCCAATCTTGAACCATTCTGTGTTGTCATATGCTGGTCAGTGTACAGGGATCATATCAATGTGATCAGCACATGTATATGTTCTACTGGTACTCCCTGGAGTTCTCCATGATCATCAGAGATTGGCAGGGAGATAATAGATTGCCACTCTCTTTCCTAAACCCTGCCTGGACATAGAGTAATTCCAATTCCATAAATTTCCCTAGCTGCTGTAGGATGATTTTTAATATGATCTTGCCAGCATGTGGTATCTGGGTGATGATATGGTAATTCAAGCAGTTGCTTGTGCTTTTTAATGGCTTGTGCTTTGTAATTAAAATCACATTTTAATTAGGTATTCATTCTGATATCTTTATTAATTGTGCCACGTAGAGTGTAGAAGCTTTAAAACCTGCCAGTAGGATTGTAGAAAGACAAGGCAGAGCATAGAATAGAAACAAACTGATTGTACTGTAGTTTCTACTAAATGATAAGGTGAAGACATCTGGTCTGGGTCGGATAAAGAAATCAGCTCCTTGAATGTAGGAACATCATGTATGGGGCGTAGATCATGTTTGCAGAGAAGTTTGTATATAAAATGAAATGGATGAGTGAAAGAAATGTCCATACTGCAGTATGTTTGCTGTATGAGACTGGTCCTTCTGCAGAAGTTGATATATATATATATTCTTATATATTGTTTGTTCTATTGGCACATAATAAAAAATATAATAATTATCTGCCAATAGAACAAGTAATTTATGCTCCTGGATCTAGAATCTTTAACTTCTTCCTAACTTTAGCTACAGCTGTCATGTTGCGTAACGCCAAGGTCCAACGCAATTCTGCTTTTCTAAATGTACAGTCTGTAATTAAAACAGCCCTCGAAAGCTAGCTCAGAGAATTATGCCACTTTAATAACCATCTCCTGGTCACTCTGTACATGTAAACTAACAGGAAGGTTCACATCCAACATCTGGATAGTACAACTGATCCTGATTATCAGCTAGTTATCAGCCTCTTGTGTTGATGTGGCAACTGAGTAATCAAGCTGCTCCTGCAGGCCATGAGACACTTCTACATCACATGTTAATGCTGTCTGGACTAGTAACAAAAATATACAGTCTAACCATTACATTTCAAACTTTCACTTCTTCACTCCTCTGCCTTTAGGGGTTGGACTGTTGTTCGTTGGTGCACTTTGCTCTGCTGTTCTAGCCATGCACACACACATATATACACACATATATACACATATACATATACATATACACACTATAGTAAAGTAGTTCCTACAAACCCAAGGCTACTGTATTTTTTTAGCCACCTTGGTATTACAGTATGTGCAAAAAAGCAATTTATTATACATTCGCTGTACTAAATTGAAAAAAGGAACTGAAAAGCACATTAAATTAGTGTGTTTAATCTTTTGTTTATTATAGATTTTCTATTACAACTGTATAAACAAGAAAATAGAAAATATATATTAATGGGAGACTCCCAGTAACAGCTAATAATGGTGCACGTGAGATAATATTTATTTATCAACTTAAAATTATTTTAAAAACTAAACAAATGCTTAAAATTTTGTCGAAATACATTAATTTCCACCTATGCGTACATTACTTA